>NW_027479097.1:0-227734 GCF_051014685.1 Ptiloglossa arizonensis
TTTCGCAGTTCTGATGCTCGAAACGAATAACTAGAACCGCCTAGGGGAAAAGTGCGCATACCGTTGTAATCGGGCGAGTTTCTACTTTCAGACGCAACAGAAATCATGCGGATTGGTCAATCCGTTCGCGAGATATGGCAGTTTGGATGTAAGAAACGCTTGAGAAACTCAAAATTTTCGCAGTTCTGATGCTCGAACGAATAACTGGAACGGCCTAGGGGAAAACTACACATACCGTTGTAATCGGAGGAGTCTCTACTTTCAGATGCAACAGAAATTTTGCGGATTGGTCAATCGGTTCGCGAGATATGGCAGTTTGGAAGTAAGAAACGCTTGAGAAACTCAAAATTTTCGCAGTTCTGATGCTCGAAACGAATAACTGGAACGGCCTAGGGGAAAACTACACATACCGTTGTAATCGGGCGAGTTTCTTCTTTCAGATGCAACAGAAATTTTGCGGATTGGTCAATCCGTTCGCGAGATATGGCAGTTTGGAGGTAAGAAACGCTTGAGAAACTCAAAATTTTCGCCGTTCTGATGCTCGAAACGAATGACTAGAACGGCCTAGGGGAAAAAGTGCGCATACCGTTGTAATCGGGCGAGTTTCTACTTTCAGAAGCAACAGAAATTTTGCGGATTGGTCAATCCGTTCGCGAGATATGGCAGTTTGGAGGTAAGAAACGCTTGAGAAACTCAAAATTTTCGCAGTTCTGATGCTCGAAACGAATAACTAGAACGGCCTAGGGGAAAAGTGCGCATACCGTTGTAATCGGGCGAGTTTCTACTTTCAGATGCAACAGAAATTTTGCGGATCGGTCAATCCGTTCGCGAGATATGGCAGTTTGGATGTAAGTAACGCTTGAGAAACTCAAAATTTTCGCAGTTCTGATGCTCGAAACGAATAACTAGAACCGCCCTAGGGGAAAAGTGCGCATACCGTTGTAATCGGGCGAGTTTCTACTTTCAGATGCAACAGAAATTTTGCGGATTGGTCAATCGGTTCGCGAGGATATGGCCGTTTGGATGTGAGAAACGCTTGAGAAACTCAAAATTGTCGCAGTTCTGATGCTCGAAACGAATAACTGGAACGGCCTAAGGAAAACTACACATACCGTTGTAATCGGGCGAGTCTCTACTTTCAGATGCGACAGAAATTTTGCGGATTGGTCAATCGGTTCGCGAGATATGGCGGTTTGGAGGTAAGAAACGCTTGAGAAACTCAAAATTTTCGCAGTTCTGATGCTCGAAACGAATAACTAGAACCGCCTAGGGGAAAAGTGCGCATACCGTTGTAATCGGGGCGAGTTTCTACTTTCAGATGCAACAGAAATCATGCGGATTGGTCAATCCGTTCGCGAGATATGGCAGTTTGGAGGTAAGAAACGCTTGAGAAACTCAAAATTTTCGCCGTTCTGATGCTCGAAACGAATAACTAGAACCGCCCTAGGGGAAAAGTGCGCATACCGTTGTAATCGGGCGAGTTTCTACTTTCAGATGCAACAGAAATCATGCGGATTGGTCAATCCGTTCGCGAGATATGGCCGTTTCGATGTAAGAAACGCTTGAGGAACTCAAAATTTTCGCAGTTCTGATGCTCGAAACGAATAACTAGAACGGCCTAGGGGAAAAGTACGCATACCGTTGTAATCGGGCGAGTTTCTACTTTCAGATGCAACAGAAATTTTGCGGATTGGTCAATCCGTTCGCGAGATATGGCAGTTTGGAGGTAAGAAACGCTTGAGAAACTCAAAATTTTCGCCGTTCTGATGCTCGAAACGAATAACTAGAACGGCCTAGGGGAAAAGTACGCATACCGTTGTAATCGGGCGAGTTCTACTTTCAGATGCAACAGAAATTTTGCGGATCGGTCAATCCGTTCGCGAGATATGGCAGTTTGGATGTAAGTAACGCTTGAGAAACTCAAAATTTTCGCAGTTCTGATGCTCGAAACGAATAACTGGAACGGCCTAGGGGAGAACTACACATACCGTTGTAATCGGGCGAGTCTCTACTTTCAGATGCGACAGAAATTTTGCGGATTGGTCAATCGGTTCGCGAGATATGGTGGTTTGGAGGTAAGAAACGCTTGAGAAACTCAAAATTTTCGCAGCTCTGATGCTCGAAACGAATGACTACAACGGCCTAGGGGAGAAGTGCGCATACCGTTGTAATCGGGCGAGTTTCTACTTTCAGATGCAACAGAAATTTTGCGGATCGGTCAATCCGTTCGCGAGATATGGCAGTTTGGAGGTAAGAAACGCTTGAGAAACTCAAAATTTGCGCAGTTCTGATGCTCGAAACGAATAACTAGAACGGCCTAGGGGAAAAGTGCGCGTTACCGTTGTAATCGGGCGAGTTTCTACTTTCAGATGCAACAGAAATCATGCGGATTGGTCAATCCGTTCGCGAGATATGGCCGTTTGGATGTAAGAAACGCTTGAGAAACTCAAAATTTTCGCAGTTCTGATTCTCGAAACGAATAACTAGAACGGCCTAGGGGAAAAGTTGCGCATACCGTTGTAATCGGGCGAGTTTCTACTTTCAGATGCAACAGAAATCATGCGGATTGGTCAATCCGTTCGCGAGATATGGCCGTTTCGATGTAAGAAATGCTTGAGAAACTCAAAATTTTCGCAGTTCTGATGCTCGAAACGAATAACTGGGACGGCCTAGGGCAAAACTATACACACCGTTGTAACCGGGCGAGTTTCTACTTTCAGATGCAACAGAAATCATGCGGATTGGTCAATCCGTTCGCGAGATATGGCCGTTTGGATGTAAGAAACGCTTGAGAAACTCAAAATTTTCGCAGTTCTGATGCTCGAAACGAATAACTAGAACGGCCTAGGGGAAAAGTACACATACCGTTGTAATCGGGGCGAGTCTCTACTTTCAGATGCGACAGAAATTTTGCGGATTGGTCAATCGGTTCGCGAGATATGGCGGTCTGGAGGTAAGAAACGCTTGAGAAACTCAAAATTTTCGCAGTTCTGATGCTCGAAAACGAATAACTAGAACCGCCTAGGGGAAAAGTGCGCATACCGTTGTAATCGGGCGAGTTTCTACTTTCAGATGCAACAGAAATCATGCGGATTGGTCAATCCGTTCGCGAGATATGGCAGTTTGGAGGTAAGAAACGCTTGAGAAACTCAAAATTTTCGCCGTTCTGATGCTCGAAACGAATAACTAGAACGGCCTAGGGGAAAAGTGCGCATACCGTTGTAATCGGGCGAGTTTCTACTTTCAGATGCAACAGAAATCATGCGGATTGGTCAATCCGTTCGCGAGATATGGCCGTTTCGATGTAAGAAATGCTTGAGAAACTCAAAATTTTCGCAGTTCTGATGATCGAAACGAATAACTAGAACCGCCTAGGGGAAAAGTGCGCATACCGTTGTAATCGGGCGAGTTTCTACTTTCAGATGCAACAGAAATCATGCGGATTGGTCAATCCGTTCGCGAGATATGGCCGTTTCGATGTAAGAAACGCTTGAGGAACTCAAAATTTTCGCAGTTCTGATGCTCGAAACGAATAACTAGAACGGCCTAGGGGAAAAGTACGCATACCGTTGTAATCGGGCGAGTTTCTACTTTCAGATGCAACAGAAATTTTGCGGATTGGTCAATCCGTTCGCGAGATATGGCAGTTTGGAGGTAAGAAACGCTTGAGAAACTCAAAATTTTCGCCGTTCTGATGCTCGAAACGAATAACTAGAACGGCCTAGGGGAAAAGTACGCATACCGTTGTAATCGGGCGAGTTTCTACTTTCAGATGCAACAGAAATTTTGCGGATCGGTCAATCCGTTCGCGAGATATGGCAGTTTGGATGTAAGTAACGCTTGAGAAACTCAAAATTTTCGCAGTTCTGATGCTCGAAACGAATAACTGGAACGGCCTAGGGGAGAACTACACATACCGTTGTAATCGGGCGAGTCTCTACTTTCAGATGCGACAGAAATTTTGCGGATTGGTCAATCGGTTCGCGAGATATGGTGGTTTGGAGGTAAGAAACGCTTGAGAAACTCAAAATTTTCGCAGCTCTGATGCTCGAAACGAATGACTACAACGGCCTAGGGGAGAAGTGCGCATACCGTTGTAATCGGGCGAGTTTCTACTTTCAGATGCAACAGAAATTTTGCGGATCGGTCAATCCGTTCGCGAGATATGGCAGTTTGGAGGTAAGAAACGCTTGAGAAACTCAAAATTTGCGCAGTTCTGATGCTCGAAACGAATAACTAGAACGGCCTAGGGGAAAAGTGCGCGTACCGTTGTAATCGGGCGAGTTTCTACTTTCAGATGCAACAGAAATCATGCGGATTGGTCAATCCGTTCGCGAGATATGGCCGTTTGGATGTAAGAAACGCTTGAGAAACTCAAAATTTTCGCAGTTCTGATTCTCGAAACGAATAACTAGAATGGCCTAGGGGAAAAGTGCGCATACCGTTGTAATCGGGCGAGTTTCTACTTTCAGATGCAACAGAAATCATGCGGATTGGTCAATCCGTTCGCGAGATATGGCCGTTTCGATGTAAGAAATGCTTGAGAAACTCAAAATTTTCGCAGTTCTGATGCTCGAAACGAATAACTGGGACGGCCTAGGGCAAAACTATACACACCGTTGTAACCGGGCGAGTTTCTACTTTCAGATGCAACAGAAATCATGCGGATTGGTCAATCCGTTCGCGAGATATGGCCGTTTGGATGTAAGAAACGCTTGAGAAACTCAAAATTTTCGCAGTTCTGATGCTCGAAACGAATAACTAGAACGGCCTAGGGGAAAAGTACGCATACCGTTGTAATCGGGCGAGTTTCTACTTTCAGATGCAACAGAAATTTTGCGGATTGGTCAATCCGTTCGCGAGATATGGCAGTTTGGAGGTAAGAAACGCTTGAGAAACTCAAAATTTTCGCCGTTCTGATGCTCGAAACGAATAACTAGAACGGCCTAGGGGAAAAGTACGCATACCGTTGTAATCGGGCGAGTTTCTACTTTCAGATACAACAGAAATTTTGCGGATCGGTCAATCCGTTCGCGAGATATGGCAGTTTGGATGTAAGTAACGCTTGAGAAACTCAAAATTTTCGCAGTTCTGATGCTCGAAACGAATAACTGGAACGGCCTAGGGGAGAACTACACATACCGTTGTAATCGGGCGAGTCTCTACTTTCAGATGCGACAGAAATTTTGCGGATTGGTCAATCGGTTCGCGAGATATGGCGGTTTGGAGGTAAGAAACGCTTGAGAAACTCAAAATTTTCGCAGCTCTGATGCTCGAAACGAATGACTACAACGGCCTAGGGGAGAAGTGCGCATACCGTTGTAATCGGGCGAGTTTCTACTTTCAGATGCAACAGAAATTTTGCGGATCGGTCAATCCGTTCTCGAGATATGGCAGTTTGGAGGTAAGAAACGCTTGAGAAACTCAAAATTTGCGCAGTTCTGATGCTCGAAACGAATAACTAGAACGGCCTAGGGGAAAAGTGCGCGTACCGTTGTAATCGGGCGAGTTTCTACTTTCAGATGCAACAGAAATCATGCGGATTGGTCAATCCGTTCGCGAGATATGGCCGTTTGGATGTAAGAAACGCTTGAGAAACTCAAAATTTTCGCAGTTCTGATTCTCGAAACGAATAACTAGAACGGCCTAGGGGAAAAGTGCGCATACCGTTGTAATCGGGCGAGTTTCTACTTTCAGATGCAACAGAAATCATGCGGATTGGTCAATCCGTTGGCGAGATATGGCCGTTTCGATGTAAGAAATGCTTGAGAAACTCAAAATTTTCGCAGTTCTGATGCTCGAAACGAATAACTGGGACGGCCTAGGGCAAAACTATACACACCGTTGTAACCGGGCGAGTTTCTACTTTCAGATGCAACAGAAATCATGCGGATTGGTCAATCCGTTCGCGAGATATGGCCGTTTGGATGTAAGAAACGCTTGAGAAACTCAAAATTTTCGCAGTTCTGATGCTCGAAACGAATAACTAGAACGGCCTAGGGGAAAAGTACGCATACCGTTGTAATCGGGCGAGTTTCTACTTTCAGATGCAACAGAAATTTTGCGGATTGGTCAATCGGTTCGCGAGATATGGCGGTTTGGAGGTAAGAAACGCTTGAGAAACTCAAAATTTTCGCAGCTCTGATGCTCGAAACGAATGACTACAACGGCCTAGGTGAGAAGTGCGCATACGGTTGTAATCGGGCGAGTTTCTACTTTCAGATGCAACAGAAATTTTGCGGATCGGTCAATCCGTTCGCGAGATATGGCAGTTTGGAGGTAAGAAACGCTTGAGAAACTCATAATTTGCGCAGTTCTGATGCTCGAAACGAATAACTAGAACGGCCTAGGGGAAAAGTGCGCGTACCGTTGTAATCGGGCGAGTTTCTACTTTCAGATGCAACAGAAATCATGCGGATTGGTCAATCCGTTCGCGAGATATGGCCGTTTGGATGTAAGAAACGCTTGAGAAACTCAAAATTTTCGCAGTTCTGATGCTCGAAACGAATAACTGGAACGGCCTAGGGGAAAACTACACATACCGTTGTAATCGGGCGAGTTTCTACTTTCAGATGCAACAGAAATTTTGCGGATTGGTCAATCCGTTCGCGTGATATGGCAGTTTGGAGGTAAGATACGCTTGAGAAACTCAAAATTTTCGCCATTTCTGATGCTCGAAACGAATAACTAGAACGTCCTAGGGGAAAAGTACGCATACCGTTGTAATCGGGCCAGTTTCTACTTTCAGATGCAACAGAAATTTTGCGGATTGGTCAATCCGTTCGCGAGATATGGGCAGTTTGGAGGTAAGAAACGCTTCAGAAACTCAAAATTTTCGCAGTTCTGATGCTCGAAACGAATAACTGGAACGGCCTAGCGGAAAACAACACATACCGTTGTAATCGGCGAGTCTCTACTTTCAGATGCGACAGAAATTTTGCGGATTGGTCAATCGGTTCGCGAGATATGGCGGTTTGGAGGTAAGAAACGCTTGAGAAACTCAAAATTTTCGCAGTTCTGATGCTCGAAACGAATAACTGGAACGGCCTAGGGGAAAACAACACATACCGTTGTAATCGGGCGAGTCTCTACTTTCAGATGCGACAGAAATTTTGCGGATTGGTCAATCGGTTCGCGAGATATGGCGGTTTGGAGGTAAGAAACGCTTGAGAAACTCAAAATTTTCGCAGTTCTGATGCTCGAAACGAATAACTGAACGGCCTAGGGGAAAACAACACATACCGTTGTAATCGGGCGAGTCTCTACTTTCAGATGCGACAGAAATTTTGCGGATTGGTCAATCGGTTCGCGAGATATGGCGGTTTGGAGGTAAGAAACGCTTGAGGAAACTCAAAATTTTCGCAGTTCTGATGCTCGAAACGAATAACTGGAACGGCCTAGGGGAAAACTACCCATACCGTTGTAATCGGCGAGTTTCTACTTTCAGATGCAACAGAAATTTTGCGGATTGGTCAATCCGTTCGCGTGATATGGCAGTTTGGAGGTAAGATACGCTTGAGAAACTCAAAATTTTCGCCACTTCTGATGCTCGAAACGAATAACTGGAACGGCCTAGCGGAAAACTACACATACCGTTTTTAATCGGGCGAGTTTCTACTTTCAGATGCAACAGAAATCATGCGGATTGGTCAATCCGTTCGCGAGATATGGCCGTTTCGATGTAAGAAACGCTTGAGAAACTCAAAATTTTCGCAGTTCTGATGCTCGAAACGAATAACTGGGACGGCCTAGGGGAAAACTATACATACCGTTGTAATCGGGCGAGTTTCTACTTTCACATGCAACAGAAATCATGCGGATTGGTCAATCCGTTCGCGAGATATGGCCGTTTGGATGTAAGAAACGCTTGAGAAACTCAAAATTTTCGCAGTTCTGATGCTCGAAACGAATAACAAGAACGGCCTAGGGGAAAAGTGCGCATACCGTTGTAATCGGGCGAGTTTCTACTTTCAGATGCAACAGAAATTTTGCGGATCGGTCAATCCGTTCGCGAGCATATGGCAGTTTGGAGGTAAGAAACGTTTGAGAAACTCAAAATTTTCGCAGTTCTGATTCTCGAAACGAATAACTAGAACGGCCTAGGGGAAAATTGCTCATACCGTTGTAATCGGGCGAGTTTCTACTTTCAGGTGCAACAGAAATTTTGCGGATTGGTCAATCGGTTCGCGAGATATGGCCGTTGGATGTGAGAAACGCTTGAGAAACTCAAAATTGTCGCAGTTCTGATGCTCGAAACGAATAACTGGAACGGCCTAAGGGAAAACTACACATACCGTTGTAATCGGGCGAGTCTCTACTTTCAGATGCGACAGAAATTTTGCGGATTGGTCAATCGGTTCGCGAGATGTGGCGGTTTGGAGGTAAGAAACGCTTGAGAAACTCAAAATTTTCGCAGTTCTGATGCTCGAAACGAATAACTAGAACCGCCTAGGGGAAAAGTGCGCATACCGTTGTAATCGGGCGAGTTTCTACTTTCAGATGCAACAGAAATCATGCGGATTGGTCAATCCGTTCGCGAGATATGGCAGTTTGGAGGTAAGAAACGCTTGAGAAACTCAAAATTTTCGCCGTTCTGATGCTCGAAACGAATAACTAGAACGGCCTAGGGGAAAAGTGCGCATACCGTTGTAATCGGGCGAGTTTCTACTTTCAGATGCAACAGAAATCATGCGGATTGGTCAATCCGTTCGCGAGATATGGCCGTTTCGATGTAAGAAATGCTTGAGAAACTCAAAATTTTCGCAGTTCTGATGATCGAAACGAATAACTAGAACCGCCTAGGGGAAAAGTGCGCATACCGTTGTAATCGGGCGAGTTTCTACTTTCAGATGCAACAGAAATTTTGCGGATTGGTCAATCCGTTCGCGAGATATGGCAGTTTGGAGGTAAGAAACGCTTGAGAAACTCAAAATTTTCGCCGTTCTGATGCTCGAAACGAATAACTAGAACGGCCTAGGGGAAAAGTACGCATACCGTTGTAATCGGGCGAGTTTCTACTTTCAGATGCAACAGAAATTTTGCGGATCGGTCAATCCGTTCGCGAGATATGGCAGTTTGGATGTAAGTAACGCTTGAGAAACTCAAAATTTTCGCAGTTCTGATGCTCGAAACGAATAACTGGAACGGCCTAGGGGAGAACTACACATACCGTTGTAATCGGGCGAGTCTCTACTTTCAGATGCGACAGAAATTTTGCGGATTGGTCAATCGGTTCGCGAGATATGGTGGTTTGGAGGTAAGAAACGCTTGAGAAACTCAAAATTTTCGCAGCTCTGATGCTCGAAACGAATGACTACAACGGCCTAGGGGAGAAGTGCGCATACCGTTGTAATCGGGCGAGTTTCTACTTTCAGATGCAACAGAAATTTTGCGGATCGGTCAATCCGTTCGCGAGATATGGCAGTTTGGAGGTAAGAAACGCTTGAGAAACTCAAAATTTGCGCAGTTCTGATGCTCGAAACGAATAACTAGAACGGCCTAGGGGAAAAGTGCGCGTACCGTTGTAATCGGGCGAGTTTCTACTTTCAGATGCAACAGAAATCATGCGGATTGGTCAATCCGTTCGCGAGATATGGCCGTTTGGATGTAAGAAACGCTTGAGAAACTCAAAATTTTCGCAGTTCTGATTCTCGAAACGAATAACTAGAACGGCCTAGGGGAAAAGTGCGCATACCGTTGTAATCGGGCGAGTTTCTACTTTCAGATGCAACAGAAATCATGCGGATTGGTCAATCCGTTCGCGAGATATGGCCGTTTCGATGTAAGAAATGCTTGAGAAACTCAAAATTTTCGCAGTTCTGATGCTCGAAACGAATAACTGGGACGGCCTAGGGCAAAACTATACACACCGTTGTAACCGGGCGAGTTTCTACTTTCAGATGCAACAGAAATCATGCGGATTGGTCAATCCGTTCGCGAGATATGGCCGTTTGGATGTAAGAAACGCTTGAGAAACTCAAAATTTTCGCAGTTCTGATGCTCGAAACGAATAACTGGAACGGCCTAGGGGAGAACTACACATACCGTTGTAATCGGGCGAGTTTCTACTTTCAGATGCAACAGAAATTTTGCGGATTGGTCAATCCGTTCGCGAGATATGGCAGTTTGGAGGTAAGAAACGCTTGAGAAACTCAAAATTTTCGCCGTTCTGATGCTCGAAACGAATAACTAGAACGGCCTAGGGGAAAAGTACGCATACCGTTGTAATCGGGCGAGTTTCTACTTTCAGATGCAACAGAAATTTTGCGGATCGGTCAATCCGTTCGCGAGATATGGCAGTTTGGATGTAAGTAACGCTTGAGAAACTCAAAATTTTCGCAGTTCTGATGCTCGAAACGAATAACTGGAACGGCCTAGGGGAGAACTACACATACCGTTGTAATCGGGCGAGTCTCTACTTTCAGATGCGACAGAAATTTTGCGGATTGGTCATTCGGTTCGCGAGATATGGCGGTTTGGAGGTAAGAAACGCTTGAGAAACTCAAAATTTTCGCAGCTCTGATGCTCGAAACGAATGACTACAACGGCCTAGGGGAGAAGTGCGCATACCGTTGTAATCGGGCGAGTTTCTACTTTCAGATGCAACAGAAATTTTGCGGATCGGTCAATCCGTTCGCGAGATATGGCAGTTTGGAGGTAAGAAACGCTTGAGAAACTCAAAATTTGCGCAGTTCTGATGCTCGAAACGAATAACTAGAACGGCCTAGGGGAAAAGTGCGCGTACCGTTGTAATCGGGCGAGTTTCTACTCTCAGATGCAACAGAAATCATGCGGATTGGTCAATCCGTTCGCGAGATATGGCCGTTTGGATGTAAGAAACGCTTGAGAAACTCAAAATTTTCGCAGTTCTGATTCTCGAAACGAATAACTAGAACGGCCTAGGGGAAAAGTGCGCATACCGTTGTAATCGGGCGAGTTTCTACTTTCAGATGCAACAGAAATCATGCGGATTGGTCAATCCGTTGGCGAGATATGGCCGTTTCGATGTAAGAAATGCTTGAGAAACTCAAAATTTTCGCAGTTCTGATGCTCGAAACGAATAACTGGGACGGCCTAGGGCAAAACTATACACACCGTTGTAACCGGGCGAGTTTCTACTTTCAGATGCAACAGAAATCATGCGGATTGGTCAATCCGTTCGCGAGATATGGCCGTTTGGATGTAAGAAACGCTTGAGAAACTCAAAATTTTCGCAGTTCTGATGCTCGAAACGAATAACTAGAACGGCCTAGGGGAAAAGTACGCATACCGTTGTAATCGGGCGAGTTTCTACTTTCAGATGCAACAGAAATTTTGCGGATTGGTCAATCGGTTCGCGAGATATGGCGGTTTGGAGGTAAGAAACGCTTGAGAAACTCAAAATTTTCGCAGCTCTGATGCTCGAAACGAATGACTACAACGGCCTAGGGGAGAAGTGCGCATACGGTTGTAATCGGGCGAGTTTCTACTTTCAGATGCAACAGAAATTTTGCGGATCGGTCAATCCGTTCGCGAGATATGGCAGTTTGGAGGTAAGAAACGCTTGAGAAACTCAAAATTTGCGCAGTTCTGATGCTCGAAACGAATAACTAGAACGGCCTAGGGGAAAAGTGCGCGTACCGTTGTAATCGGGCGAGTTTCTACTTTCAGATGCAACAGAAATCATGCGGATTGGTCAATCCGTTCGCGAGATATGGCCGTTTGGATGTAAGAAACGCTTGAGAAACTCAAAATTTTCGCAGTTCTGATGCTCGAAACGAATAACTGGAACGGCCTAGGGGAAAACTACACATACCGTTGTAATCGGGCGAGTTTCTACTTTCAGATGCAACAGAAATTTTGCGGATTGGTCAATCCGTTCGCGTGATATGGCAGTTTGGAGGTAAGATACGCTTGAGAAACTCAAAATTTTCGCCATTTCTGATGCTCGAAACGAATAACTAGAACGTCCTAGGGGAAAAGTACGCATACCGTTGTAATCGGGCCAGTTTCTACTTTCAGATGCAACAGAAATTTTGCGGATTGGTCAATCCGTTCGCGAGATATGGCAGTTTGGAGGTAAGAAACGCTTGAGAAACTCAAAATTTTCGCAGTTCTGATGCTCGAAACGAATAACTGGAACGGCCTAGCGGAAAACTACACATACCGTTTTTAATCGGGCGAGTTTCTACTTTCAGATGCAACAGAAATCATGCGGATTGGTCAATCCGTTCGCGAGATATGGCCGTTTCGATGTAAGAAACGCTTGAGAAACTCAAAATTTTCGCAGTTCTGATGCTCGAAACGAATAACTGGGACGGCCTAGGGGAAAACTATACATACCGTTGTAATCGGGCGAGTTTCTACTTTCACATGCAACAGAAATCATGCGGATTGGTCAATCCGTTCGCGAGATATGGCCGTTTGGATGTAAGAAACGCTTGAGAAACTCAAAATTTTCGCAGTTCTGATGCTCGAAACGAATAACAAGAACGGCCTAGGGGAAAAGTGCGCATACCGTTGTAATCGGGCGAGTTTCTACTTTCAGAAGCAACAGAAATTTTGCGGATTGGTCAATCCGTTCGCGAGATATGGCAGTTTGGAGGTAAGAAACGCTTGAGAAACTCAAAATTTTCGCAGTTCTGATGCTCGAAACGTGTAACTAGAACGGCCTAGGGGAAAAGTACGCATACCGTTGTAATCGGGCGTGTTTCTACTTTCAGATGCAACAGAAATCATGCGGATTGGTCAATCCGTTCGCGAGATATGGCCGTTTGGATGTAAGAAACGCTTGAGAAACTCAAAATTTTCGCAGTTCTGATTCTCGAAACGAATAACTAGAACGGCCTAGGGGAAATGTGCGCATACCGTTGTAATCGGGCGAGTTTCTACTTTCAGATGCAACAGAAATCATGCGGATTGGTCAATCCGTTCGCGAGATATGGCCGTTTCGATGTAAGAAACGCTTGAGAAACTCAAAATTTTCGCAGTTCTGATGCTCGAAACGAATAACTGGGACGGCCTAGGG
This sequence comes from Ptiloglossa arizonensis, assembly GCF_051014685.1. NCBI lineage: Eukaryota > Metazoa > Arthropoda > Insecta > Hymenoptera > Colletidae > Ptiloglossa > Ptiloglossa arizonensis. Next base: position 13,007 of record NW_027479097.1, read on the forward strand.
CAAAACTATACACACGGTTGTAACCGGGCGAGTTTCTACTTTCAGATGCAACAGAAATCATGCGGATTGGTCAATCGGTTCGCGAGATATGGCGGTTTGGAGGTAAGAAACGCTTGAGAAACTCAAAATTTTCGCAGTTCTGATGCTCGAAACGAATAACTGGAACGGCCTAGGGGAAAACTACCCATACCGTTGTAATCGGGCGAGTTTCTACTTTCAGATGCAACAGAAATTTTGCGGATTGGTCAATCCGTTCGCGTGATATGGCAGTTTGGAGGTAAGATACGCTTGAGAAACTCAAAATTTTCGCCATATCTGATGCTCGAAACGAATAACTAGAACGTCCTAGGGGAAAAGTACGCATACCGTTGTAATCGGGCCAGTTTCTACTTTCAGATGCAACAGAAATTTTGCGGATTGGTCAATCCGTTCGCGAGATATGGCAGTTTGGAGGTAAGAAACGCTTGAGAAACTCAAAATTTTCGCAGTTCTGATGCTCGAAACGAATAACTGGAACGGCCTAGCGGAAAACTACACATACCGTTTTTAATCGGGCGAGTTTCTACTTTCAGATGCAACAGAAATCATGCGGATTGGTCAATCCGTTCGCGAGATATGGCCGTTTCGATGTAAGAAACGCTTGAGAAACTCAAAATTTTCGCAGTTCTGATGCTCGAAACGAATAACTGGGACGGCCTAGGGGAAAAGTGCGCGTACCGTTGCAATCGGGCGAGTTTCTACTTTCAGATGCAACAGAAATCATGCGGATTGGTCAATCCGTTCGCGAGATATGGCCGTTTGGATGTAAGAAACGCTTGAGAAACTCAAAATTTTCGCAGTTCTGATGCTCGAAACGAATAACTAGAACGGCCTAGGGGAAAAGTACGCATACCGTTGTAATCGGGCGAGTTTCTACTTTCAGATGCAACAGAAATTTTGCGGATTGGTCAATCGGTTCGCGAGATATGGCGGTTTGGAGGTAAGAAACGCTTGAGAAACTCAAAATTTTCGCAGCTCTGATGCTCGAAACGAATGACTACAACGGCCTAGGGGAGAAGTGCGCATACGGTTGTAATCGGGCGAGTTTCTACTTTCAGATGCAACAGAAATTTTGCGGATCGGTCAATCCGTTCGCGAGATATGGCAGTTTGGAGGTAAGAAACGCTTGAGAAACTCAAAATTTGCGCAGTTCTGATGCTCGAAACGAATAACTAGAACGGCCTAGGGGAAAAGTGCGCGTACCGTTGTAATCGGGCGAGTTTCTACTTTCAGATGCAACAGAAATCATGCGGATTGGTCAATCCGTTCGCGAGATATGGCCGTTTGGATGTAAGAAACGCTTGAGAAACTCAAAATTTTCGCAGTTCTGATGCTCGAAACGAATAACTGGAACGGCCTAGGGGAAAACTACACATACCGTTGTAATCGGGCGAGTTTCTACTTTCAGATGCAACAGAAATTTTGCGGATTGGTCAATCCGTTCGCGTGATATGGCAGTTTGGAGGTAAGATACGCTTGAGAAACTCAAAATTTTCGCCATTTCTGATGCTCGAAACGAATAACTAGAACGTCCTAGGGGAAAAGTACGCATACCGTTGTAATCGGGCCAGTTTCTACTTTCAGATGCAACAGAAATTTTGCGGATTGGTCAATCCGTTCGCGAGATATGGCAGTTTGGAGGTAAGAAACGCTTGAGAAACTCAAAATTTTCGCAGTTCTGATGCTCGAAACGAATAACTGGAACGGCCTAGCGGAAAACTACACATACCGTTTTTAATCGGGCGAGTTTCTACTTTCAGATGCAACAGAAATCATGCGGATTGGTCAATCCGTTCGCGAGATATGGCCGTTTCGATGTAAGAAACGCTTGAGAAACTCAAAATTTTCGCAGTTCTGATGCTCGAAACGAATAACTGGGACGGCCTAGGGGAAAACTATACATACCGTTGTAATCGGGCGAGTTTCTACTTTCAGAAGCAACAGAAATTTTGCGGATTGGTCAATCCGTTCGCGAGATATGGCAGTTTGGAGGTAAGAAACGCTTGAGAAACTCAAAATTTTCGCAGTTCTGATGCTCGAAACGTGTAACTAGAACGGCCTAGGGGAAAAGTACGCATACCGTTGTAATCGGGCGTGTTTCTACTTTCAGATGCAACAGAAATCATGCGGATTGGTCAATCCGTTCGCGAGATATGGCCGTTTGGATGTAAGAAACGCTTGAGAAACTCAAAATTTTCGCAGTTCTGATTCTCGAAACGAATAACTAGAACGGCCTAGGGGAAATGTGCGCATACCGTTGTAATCGGGCGAGTTTCTACTTTCAGATGCAACAGAAATCATGCGGATTGGTCAATCCGTTCGCGAGATATGGCCGTTTCGATGTAAGAAACGCTTGAGAAACTCAAAATTTTCGCAGTTCTGATGCTCGAAACGAATAACTAGAACGGCCTAGGGGAAAAGTACGCATACCGTTGTAATCGGGCGAGTTTCTACTTTCAGATGCAACAGAAATTTTGCGGATTGGTCAATCGGTTCGCGAGATATGGCGGTTTGGAGGTAAGAAACGCTTGAGAAACTCAAAATTTTCGCAGCTCTGATGCTCGAAACGAATGACTACAACGGCCTAGGGGAGAAGTGCGCATACGGTTGTAATCGGGCGAGTTTCTACTTTCAGATGCAACAGAAATTTTGCGGATCGGTCAATCCGTTCGCGAGATATGGCAGTTTGGAGGTAAGAAACGCTTGAGAAACTCAAAATTTGCGCAGTTCTGATGCTCGAAACGAATAACTAGAACGGCCTAGGGGAAAAGTGCGCGTACCGTTGTAATCGGGCGAGTTTCTACTTTCAGATGCAACAGAAATCATGCGGATTGGTCAATCCGTTCGCGAGATATGGCCGTTTGGATGTAAGAAACGCTTGAGAAACTCAAAATTTTCGCAGTTCTGATGCTCGAAACGAATAACTGGAACGGCCTAGGGGAAAACTACACATACCGTTGTAATCGGGCGAGTTTCTACTTTCAGATGCAACAGAAATTTTGCGGATTGGTCAATCCGTTCGCGTGATATGGCAGTTTGGAGGTAAGATACGCTTGAGAAACTCAAAATTTTCGCCATTTCTGATGCTCGAAACGAATAACTAGAACGTCCTAGGGGAAAAGTACGCATACCGTTGTAATCGGGCCAGTTTCTACTTTCAGATGCAACAGAAATTTTGCGGATTGGTCAATCCGTTCGCGAGATATGGCAGTTTGGAGGTAAGAAACGCTTGAGAAACTCAAAATTTTCGCAGTTCTGATGCTCGAAACGAATAACTGGAACGGCCTAGCGGAAAACTACACATACCGTTTTTAATCGGGCGAGTTTCTACTTTCAGATGCAACAGAAATCATGCGGATTGGTCAATCCGTTCGCGAGATATGGCCGTTTCGATGTAAGAAACGCTTGAGAAACTCAAAATTTTCGCAGTTCTGATGCTCGAAACGAATAACTGGGACGGCCTAGGGGAAAACTATACATACCGTTGTAATCGGGCGAGTTTCTACTTTCACATGCAACAGAAATCATGCGGATTGGTCAATCCGTTCGCGAGATATGGCCGTTTGGATGTAAGAAACGCTTGAGAAACTCAAAATTTTCGCAGTTCTGATGCTCGAAACGAATAACAAGAACGGCCTAGGGGAAAAGTGCGCATACCGTTGTAATCGGGCGAGTTTCTACTTTCAGAAGCAACAGAAATTTTGCGGATTGGTCAATCCGTTCGCGAGATATGGCAGTTTGGAGGTAAGAAACGCTTGAGAAACTCAAAATTTTCGCAGTTCTGATGCTCGAAACGTGTAACTAGAACGGCCTAGGGGAAAAATACGCATACCGTTGTAATCGGGCGTGTTTCTACTTTCAGATGCAACAGAAATCATGCGGATTGGTCAATCCGTTCGCGAGATATGGCCGTTTGGATGTAAGAAACGCTTGAGAAACTCAAAATTTTCGCAGTTCTGATTCTCGAAACGAATAACTAGAACGGCCTAGGGGAAATGTGCGCATACCGTTGTAATCGGGCGAGTTTCTACTTTCAGATGCAACAGAAATCATGCGGATTGGTCAATCCGTTCGCGAGATATGGCCGTTTCGATGTAAGAAACGCTTGAGAAACTCAAAATTTTCGCAGTTCTGATGCTCGAAACGAATAACTGGGACGGCCTAGGGCAAAACTATACACACGGTTGTAACCGGGCGAGTTTCTACTTTCAGATGCAACAGAAATCATGCGGATTGGTCAATCGGTTCGCGAGATATGGCGGTTTGGAGGTAAGAAACGCTTGAGAAACTCAAAATTTTCGCAGTTCTGATGCTCGAAACGAATAACTGGAACGGCCTAGGGGAAAACTACCCATACCGTTGTAATCGGGCGAGTTTCTACTTTCAGATGCAACAGAAATTTTGCGGATTGGTCAATCCGTTCGCGTGATATGGCAGTTTGGAGGTAAGATACGCTTGAGAAACTCAAAATTTTCGCCATTTCTGATGCTCGAAACGAATAACTAGAACGTCCTAGGGGAAAAGTACGCATACCGTTGTAATCGGGCCAGTTTCTACTTTCAGATGCAACAGAAATTTTGCGGATTGGTCAATCCGTTCGCGAGATATGGCAGTTTGGAGGTAAGAAACGCTTGAGAAACTCAAAATTTTCGCAGTTCTGATGCTCGAAACGAATAACTGGAACGGCCTAGCGGAAAACTACACATACCGTTTTTAATCGGGCGAGTTTCTACTTTCAGATGCAACAGAAATCATGCGGATTGGTCAATCCGTTCGCGAGATATGGCCGTTTCGATGTAAGAAACGCTTGAGAAACTCAAAATTTTCGCAGTTCTGATGCTCGAAACGAATAACTGGGACGGCCTAGGGGAAAACTATACATACCGTTGTAATCGGGCGAGTTTCTACTTTCACATGCAACAGAAATCATGCGGATTGGTCAATCCGTTCGCGAGATATGGCCGTTTGGATGTAAGAAACGCTTGAGAAACTCAAAATTTTCGCAGTTCTGATGCTCGAAACGAATAACAAGAACGGCCTAGGGGAAAAGTGCGCATACCGTTGTAATCGGGCGAGTTTCTACTTTCAGAAGCAACAGAAATTTTGCGGATTGGTCAATCCGTTCGCGAGATATGGCAGTTTGGAAGTAAGAAACGCTTGAGAAACTCAAAATTTTCGCAGTTCTGATGCTCGAAACGAATAACTAGAACGGCCTAGGGGAAAAGTGCGCATACCGTTGTAATCGGGCGAGTTTCTACTTTCAGATGCAACAGAAATCATGAGGATTGGTCAATCCGTTCGCGAGATATGGCCGTTTGGATGTAAGAAACGCTTGAGAAACTCAAAATTTTCACAGTTCTGATGCTCGAAACGAATAACTGGAACAGCCTAGGGGAAAAGTGCGCATACCGTTGTAATCGGGCGAGTTTCTACTTTCAGAAGCAACAGAAATTTTGCGGATTTGTCAATCCGTTCGCGAGATATGGCCGTTTGGATGTAAGAAACGCTTGAGAAACTCAAAATTTTCGCAGTTCTGATGCTCGAAACGAATAACTAGAACGGCCTAGGGGAAAATTCCGCATACCGTTGTAATCGGGCGAGTTTCTACTTTCAGAAGCAACAGAAATTTTGCGGATTGGTCAATCCGTTCGCAAGATATGGCAGTTTGGAGGTAAGAAACGCTTGAGAAACTCAAAATTTGCTCAGTTCTGATGCTCGAAACGAATAACTGGAACGGCCTAGGGGAAAACTACACATACCGTTGTAATCGGGCGAGTCTCTACTTTCAGATGCAACAGAAATTTTGCGGATTGGTCAAACCGTTCGCGAGATATGGCAGTTTGGAGGTAAGAAACGCTTGAGAAACTCAAAATTTTCACAGTTCTGATGCTCGAAACGAATAACTGGAACGGCCTAGGGGAAAACTACACATACCGTTGTAATCGGGCGAGTTTCTACTTTCAGATGCAACAGAAATTTTGCGGATTGGTCTATCCGTTTGCGAGATATGGCAGTTTGGAGGTAAGAAACGCTTGAGAAACTCAAAATTTTCGCAGTTCTGATGCTCGAAACGAATAACTAGAACCGCCAAGGGGAAAAGTGCGCATACCGTTGTAATCGGGCGAGTTTCTACTTTCAGATGCAACAGAAATCATGCGGATTGGTCAATCCTTTCGCGAGATATGGCCGTTTCGATGTAAGAAACGCTTGAGAAACTCAAAATTTTCGCAGTTCTGATGCTCGAAACGAATGACTGGGACGGCCTAGGGGAAAACTATACATACCGTTGTAATCGGGCGAGTTTCTACTTTCAGATGCAACAGAAATCATGCGGATTGGTCAATCCGTTCGCGAGATATGGCCGTTTGGATGTAAGAAACGCTTGAGAAACTCAAAATTTTCGCAGTTCTGATGCTCGAAACGAATAACAAGAACGGCCTAGGGGGAAAGTGCGCATACCGATGTAATCGGGCGAGTTTCTACTTTCAGAAGCAACAGAAATTTTGCGGATTGGTCAATCCGTTCGCGAGATATGGCAGTTTGGAAGTAAGAAACGCTTGAGAAACTCAAAATTTGCGCAGTTCTGATGCTCGAAACGGATAACTAGAACGGCCTAGGGGAAAAGTGCGCATACCGTTCTAATCGGGCGAGTTTCTACTTTCAGATGCAACAGAAATTTTGCGGATCAGTCAATCCGTTCGCGAGATATGGCAGTTTGGATGTAAGAAACGCTTGAGAAACTCAAAATTTTCGCAGTTCTGATGCTCGAAACGAATAACTAGAACGGCCCAGGGGAAAAGTGCGCATACCGTTGTAATCTGGCGAGTTTCTACTTTCAGATGCAACAGAAATTTTGCGGATCGGTCAATCCGTTCGCGAGATATGGCAGTTTGGATGTACGAAACGCTTGAGAAATTCAAAATTTTCGCAGTTCTGATGCTCGAAACGAATAACTGGAACGGCCTAGGGGAAAACTACACATACCGTTGTAATCGGGCGAGTTTCTACTTTCAGATGCAACAGAAATTTTGCGGATTGGTCCATCCGTTCGCGAGATATGGCAGTTTGGAGGTAAGAAACGCTTGAGAAACTCAAAATTTTCGCAGTTCTGATGCTCGAAACGAATAACTAGAACCGCCTAGGGGAAAAGTGCGCATACCGCTGTAATCGGGCGAGTTTCTACTTTCAGATGCAACAGAAATCATGCGGATTGGTCAATCCTTTCGCGAGATATGGCCGTTTCGATGTAAGAAACGCTTGAGAAACTCAAAATTTTCGCAGTTCTGATGCTCGAAACGAATAACTAGAACGGCCTAGGGGAAAAGTGCGCATACCGTTGTAATCGGGCGAGTTTCTACTTTCAGAAGCAACAGAAATTTTGCGGATTGGTCAATCCGTTCGCGAGATATGGCAGTTTGGAGGTAAGAAACGCTTGAGAAACTCAAAATTTGCTCAGTTCTGATGCTCGAAACGAATAACTAGAACGGCCTAGGGGAAAAGTGCGCATACCGTTGTAATCGGGCGAGTTTCTACTTTCAGAAGCAACAGAAATTTTGCGGATTGGTCAATCCGTTCGCGAGATATGGCAGTTTGGAAGTAAGAAACGCTTGAGAAACTCAAAATTTGCGCAGTTCTGATGCTCGAAACGAATAACTAGGACGGCCTAGGGGGAAACTACACATACCGTTGTAATCGGGCGAGTTTCTACTTTCAGATGCAACAGAAATTTTGTGGATTGGTCAATCCGTTCGCGAGATATGGCAGTTTGAAAGTAAGAAACGCTCGAGAAACTGAAAATTTGCGCAGTTCTGATGCTCGAAACGAATAACTAGAACTCCCTAGGGGAAAAGTGCGCATACCGTTGTAATCGGGCGAGTTTCTACTTTCAGATGCAACAGAAATCATGCGGATTGGTCAATCCGTTCGCGAGATATGGCCGTTTGGATGTAAGAAACGCTTGAGAAACACAAAATTTTCGCAGTTCTGATGCTCGAAACGAATAACTAGAACGGCCTAGGGGAAAAGTGCGCATACCGTTGTAATCGGGCGAGTTTCTACTTTCAGAAGCAACAGAAATTTTGCGGATTGGACAATCCGTTCGCGAGATATGGCAGTTTGGAAGTAAGAAACGCTTGAGAAACTCAAAATTTTCGCAGTTCTGATGCTCGAAACGAATAACTAGAACGGCCTAGGGGAAAAGTGCGCATACCGTTCTAATCGGGCGAGTTTCTACTTTCAGGTGCAACAGAAATTTTGCGGATCAGTCAATCCGTTCGCGAGATATGGCAGTTTGGATGTAAGAAACGCTTGAGAAACTCAAAATTTTCGCAGTTCTGATGCTCGAAACGAATAACTAGAACGGCCCAGGGGAAAAGTGCGCATACCGTTGTAATCGGGCGAGTTTCTACTTTCAGATGCAACAGAAATTTTGCGGATTGGTCTATCCGTTCGCGAGATATGGCAGTTTGGAGGTAAGAAACGCTTGAGAAACTCAAAATTTTCGCAGTTCTGATGCTCGAAACGAATAACTAGAACCGCCTAGGGGAAAAGTGCGCATACCGTTGTAATCGGGCGAGTTTCTACTTTCAGATGCAACAGAAATCATGCGGATTGGTCAATCCTTTCGCGAGATATGGCCGTTTCGATGTAAGAAACGCTTGAGAAACTCAAAATTTTCGCAGTTCTGATGCTCGAAACGAATAACTAGAACGGCCTAGGGGAAAAGTGCGCATACCGTTGTAATCGGGCGAGTTTCTACTTTCAGAAGCAACAGAAATTTTGCGGATTGGTCAATCCGTTCGCGAGATATGGCAGTTTGGAGGTAAGAAACGCTTGAGAAACTCAAAATTTGCTCAGTTCTGATGCTCGAAACGAATAACTAGAACGGCCTAGGGGAAAAGTGCGCATACCGTTGTAATCGGGCGAGTTTCTACTTTCAGAAGCAACAGAAATTTTGCGGATTGGTCAATCCGTTCGCGAGATATGGCAGTTTGGAAGTAAGAAACGCTTGAGAAACTCAAAATTTGCGCAGTTCTGATGCTCGAAACGAATAACTAGTACGGCCTAGGGGGAAACTACACATACCGTTGTAATCGGGCGAGTTTCTACTTTCAGATGCAACAGAAATTTTGTGGATTGGTCAATCCGTTCGCGAGATATGGCAGTTTGAAAGTAAGAAACGCTCGAGAAACTCAAAATTTGCGCAGTTCTGATGCTCGAAACGAATAACTAGAACCGCCTAGGGGAAAAGTGCGCATACCTTTGTAATCGGGCGGGTTTCTACTTTCAGATGCAACAGAAATCATGCGGATCGGTCAATCCGTTCGCGAGATATGGCCGTTTGGATGTAAGAAACGCTTGAGAAACACAAAATTTTCGCAGTTCTGATGCTCGAAACGAATAACTAGAACGGCCTAGGGGAAAAGTGCGCATACCGTTGTAATCGGGCGAGTTTCTACTTTCAGATGCAACAGAAATTTTGTGGATTGGTCAATCCGTTCGCGAGATATGGCAGTTTGAAAGTAAGAAACGCTCGAGAAACTCAAAATTTGCGCAGTTCTGATGCTCGAAACGAATAACTAGAACCGCCTAGGGGAAAAGTGCGCATACCTTTGTAATCGGGCGAGTTTCTACTTTCAGATGCAACAGAAATCATGCGGATCGGTCAATCCGTTCGCGAGATATGGCCGTTTGGATGTAAGAAACGCTTGAGAAACACAAAATTTTCGCAGTTCTGATGCTCGAAACGAATAACTAGAACGGCCTAGGGGAAAAGTGCGCATACCGTTGTAATCGGGCGAGTTTCTACTTTCCGAAGCTACAGAAATTTTGCGGATTGGTCAATCCGTTCGCGAGATATGGCAGTTTGGAGGTAAGAAACGCTTGAGAAACTCAAAATTTGCTCAGTTCTGATGCTCGAAACGAATAACTAGAACGGCCTAGGGGAAAAGTGCGCATACCGTTGTAATCGGGCGAGTTTCTACTTTCAGAAGCAACAGAAATTTTGCGGATTGGTCAATCCGTTCGCGAGATATGGCAGTTTGGAAGTAAGAAACGCTTGAGAAACTCAAAATTTTCGCAGTTCTGATGCTCGAAACGAATAACTAGAACGGCCTAGGGGAAAAGTGCGCATACCGTTGTAATCGGGCGAGTTTCTACTTTCAGATGCAACAGAAATCATGAGGATTGGTCAATCCGTTCGCGAGATATGGCCGTTTGGATGTAAGAAACGCTTGAGAAACTCAAAATTTTCGCAGTTCTGATGCTCGAAACGAATGACTGGGACGGCCTAGGGGAAAACTATACATACCGTTGTAATCGGGCGAGTTTCTACTTTCAGATGCAACAGAAATCATGCGGATTGGTCAATCCGTTCGCGAGATATGGCCGTTTGGATGTAAGAAACGCTTGAGAAACTCAAAATTTTCGCAGTTCTGATGCTCGAAACGAATAACAAGAACGGCCTAGGGGGAAAGTGCGCATACCGATGTAATCGGGCGAGTTTCTACTTTCAGAAGCAACAGAAATTTTGCGGATTGGTCAATCCGTTCGCGAGATATGGCAGTTTGGAAGTAAGAAACGCTTGAGAAACTCAAAATTTGCGCAGTTCTGATGCTCGAAACGGATAACTAGAACGGCCTAGGGGAAAAGTGCGCATACCGTTCTAATCGGGCGAGTTTCTACTTTCAGATGCAACAGAAATTTTGCGGATCAGTCAATCCGTTCGCGAGATATGGCAGTTTGGATGTAAGAAACGCTTGAGAAACTCAAAATTTTCGCAGTTCTGATGCTCGAAACGAATAACTAGAACGGCCCAGGGGAAAAGTGCGCATACCGTTGTAATCTGGCGAGTTTCTACTTTCAGATGCAACAGAAATTTTGCGGATCAGTCAATCCGTTCGCGAGATATGGCAGTTTGGATGTAAGAAACGCTTGAGAAACTCAAAATTTTCGCAGTTCTGATGCTCGAAACGAATAACAAGAACGGCCTAGGGGGAAAGTGCGCATACCGATGTAATCGGGCGAGTTTCTACTTTCGGATGCAACAGAAATTTTGCGGATTGGTCCATCCGTTCGCGAGATATGGCAGTTTGGAGGTAAGAAACGCTTGAGAAACTCAAAATTTTCGCAGTTCTGATGCTCGAAACGAATAACTAGAACCGCCTAGGGGAAAAGTGCGCATACCGCTGTAATCGGGCGAGTTTCTACTTTCAGATGCAACAGAAATCATGCGGATTGGTCAATCCTTTCGCGAGATATGGCCGTTTCGATGTAAGAAACGCTTGAGAAACTCAAAATTTTCGCAGTTCTGATGCTCGAAACGAATAACTAGAACGGCCTAGGGGAAAAGTGCGCATACCGTTGTAATCGGGCGAGTTTCTACTTTCAGAAGCAACAGAAATTTTGCGGATTGGTCAATCCGTTCGCGAGATATGGCAGTTTGGAGGTAAGAAACGCTTGAGAAACTCAAAATTTGCTCAGTTCTGATGCTCGAAACGAATAACTAGAACGGCCTAGGGGAAAAGTGCGCATACCGTTGTAATCGGGCGAGTTTCTACTTTCAGAAGCAACAGAAATTTTGCGGATTGGTCAATCCGTTCGCGAGATATGGCAGTTTGGAAGTAAGAAACGCTTGAGAAACTCAAAATTTGCGCAGTTCTGATGCTCGAAACGAATAACTAGGACGGCCTAGGGGGAAACTACACATACCGTTGTAATCGGGCGAGTTTCTACTTTCAGATGCAACAGAAATTTTGTGGATTGGTCAATCCGTTCGCGAGATATGGCAGTTTGAAAGTAAGAAACGCTCGAGAAACTGAAAATTTGCGCAGTTCTGATGCTCGAAACGAATAACTAGAACTCCCTAGGGGAAAAGTGCGCATACCGTTGTAATCGGGCGAGTTTCTACTTTCAGATGCAACAGAAATCATGCGGATTGGTCAATCCGTTCGCGAGATATGGCCGTTTGGATGTAAGAAACGCTTGAGAAACACAAAATTTTCGCAGTTCTGATGCTCGAAACGAATAACTAGAACGGCCTAGGGGAAAAGTGCGCATACCGTTCTAATCGGGCGAGTTTCTACTTTCAGATGCAACAGAAATTTTGCGGATCAGTCAATCCGTTCGCGAGATATGGCAGTTTGGATGTAAGAAACGCTTGAGAAACTCAAAATTTTCGCAGTTCTGATGCTCGAAACGAATAACTAGAACGGCCCAGGGGAAAAGTGCGCATACCGTTGTAATCGGGCGAGTTTCTACTTTCAGATGCAACAGAAATTTTGCGGATTGGTCTATCCGTTCGCGAGATATGGCAGTTTGGAGGTAAGAAACGCTTGAGAAACTCAAAATTTTCGCAGTTCTGATGCTCGAAACGAATAACTAGAACCGCCTAGGGGAAAAGTGCGCATACCGTTGTAATCGGGCGAGTTTCTACTTTCAGATGCAACAGAAATCATGCGGATTGGTCAATCCTTTCGCGAGATATGGCCGTTTCGATGTAAGAAACGCTTGAGAAACTCAAAATTTTCGCAGTTCTGATGCTCGAAACGAATAACTAGAACGGCCTAGGGGAAAAGTGCGCATACCGTTGTAATCGGGCGAGTTTCTACTTTCAGAAGCAACAGAAATTTTGCGGATTGGTCAATCCGTTCGCGAGATATGGCAGTTTGGAGGTAAGAAACGCTTGAGAAACTCAAAATTTGCTCAGTTCTGATGCTCGAAACGAATAACTAGAACGGCCTAGGGGAAAAGTGCGCATACCGTTGTAATCGGGCGAGTTTCTACTTTCAGAAGCAACAGAAATTTTGCGGATTGGTCAATCCGTTCGCGAGATATGGCAGTTTGGAAGTAAGAAACGCTTGAGAAACTCAAAATTTGCGCAGTTCTGATGCTCGAAACGAATAACTAGGACGGCCTAGGGGGAAACTACACATACCGTTGTAATCGGGCGAGTTTCTACTTTCAGATGCAACAGAAATTTTGTGGATTGGTCAATCCGTTCGCGAGATATGGCAGTTTGAAAGTAAGAAACGCTCGAGAAACTCAAAATTTGCGCAGTTCTGATGCTCGAAACGAATAACTAGAACCGCCTAGGGGAAAAGTGCGCATACCTTTGTAATCGGGCGAGTTTCTACTTTCAGATGCAACAGAAATCATGCGGATCGGTCAATCCGTTCGCGAGATATGGCCGTTTGGATGTAAGAAACGCTTGAGAAACACAAAATTTTCGCAGTTCTGATGCTCGAAACGAATAACTAGAACGGCCTAGGGGAAAAGTGCGCATACCGTTGTAATCGGGCGAGTTTCTACTTTCCGAAGCTACAGAAATTTTGCGGATTGGTCAATCCGTTCGCGAGATATGGCAGTTTGGAGGTAAGAAACGCTTGAGAAACTCAAAATTTGCTCAGTTCTGATGCTCGAAACGAATAACTAGAACGGCCTAGGGGAAAAGTGCGCATACCGTTGTAATCGGGCGAGTTTCTACTTTCAGAAGCAACAGAAGTTTTGCGGATTGGTCAATCCGTTCGCGAGATATGGCAGTTTGGAAGTAAGAAACGCTTGAGAAACTCAAAATTTTCGCAGTTCTGATGCTCGAAACGAATAACTAGAACGGCCTAGGGGAAAAGTGCGCATACCGTTGTAATCGGGCGAGTTTCTACTTTCAGATGCAACAGAAATCATGAGGATTGGTCAATCCGTTCGCGAGATATGGCCGTTTGGATGTAAGAAACGCTTGAGAAACTCAAAATTTTCACAGTTCTGATGCTCGAAACGAATAACTGGAACAGCCTAGGGGAAAAGTGCGCATACCGTTGTAATCGGGCGAGTTTCTACTTTCAGAAGCAACAGAAATTTTGCGGATTTGTCAATCCGTTCGCGAGATATGGCCGTTTGGATGTAAGAAACGCTTGAGAAACTCAAAATTTTCGCAGTTCTGATGCTCGAAACGAATAACTAGAACGGCCTAGGGGAAAATTCCGCATACCGTTGTAATCGGGCGAGTTTCTACTTTCAGAAGCAACAGAAATTTTGCGGATTGGTCAATCCGTTCGCAAGATATGGCAGTTTGGAGGTAAGAAACGCTTGAGAAACTCAAAATTTGCTCAGTTCTGATGCTCGAAACGAATAACTGGAACGGCCTAGGGGAAAACTACACATACCGTTGTAATCGGGCGAGTCTCTACTTTCAGATGCAACAGAAATTTTGCGGATTGGTCAAACCGTTCGCGAGATATGGCAGTTTGGAGGTAAGAAACGCTTGAGAAACTCAAAATTTTCACAGTTCTGATGCTCGAAACGAATAACTGGAACGGCCTAGGGGAAAACTACACATACCGTTGTAATCGGGCGAGTTTCTACTTTCAGATGCAACAGAAATTTTGCGGATTGGTCTATCCGTTTGCGAGATATGGCAGTTTGGAGGTAAGAAACGCTTGAGAAACTCAAAATTTTCGCAGTTCTGATGCTCGAAACGAATAACTAGAACCGCCAAGGGGAAAAGTGCGCATACCGTTGTAATCGGGCGAGTTTCTACTTTCAGATGCAACAGAAATCATGCGGATTGGTCAATCCTTTCGCGAGATATGGCCGTTTCGATGTAAGAAACGCTTGAGAAACTCAAAATTTTCGCAGTTCTGATGCTCGAAACGAATGACTGGGACGGCCTAGGGGAAAACTATACATACCGTTGTAATCGGGCGAGTTTCTACTTTCAGATGCAACAGAAATCATGCGGATTGGTCAATCCGTTCGCGAGATATGGCCGTTTGGATGTAAGAAACGCTTGAGAAACTCAAAATTTTCGCAGTTCTGATGCTCGAAACGAATAACAAGAACGGCCTAGGGGGAAAGTGCGCATACCGATGTAATCGGGCGAGTTTCTACTTTCAGAAGCAACAGAAATTTTGCGGATTGGTCAATCCGTTCGCGAGATATGGCAGTTTGGAAGTAAGAAACGCTTGAGAAACTCAAAATTTGCGCAGTTCTGATGCTCGAAACGGATAACTAGAACGGCCTAGGGGAAAAGTGCGCATACCGTTCTAATCGGGCGAGTTTCTACTTTCAGATGCAACAGAAATTTTGCGGATCAGTCAATCCGTTCGCGAGATATGGCAGTTTGGATGTAAGAAACGCTTGAGAAACTCAAAATTTTCGCAGTTCTGATGCTCGAAACGAATAACTAGAACGGCCCAGGGGAAAAGTGCGCATACCGTTGTAATCTGGCGAGTTTCTACTTTCAGATGCAACAGAAATTTTGCGGATCGGTCAATCCGTTCGCGAGATATGGCAGTTTGGATGTACGAAACGCTTGAGAAATTCAAAATTTTCGCAGTTCTGATGCTCGAAACGAATAACTGGAACGGCCTAGGGGAAAACTACACATACCGTTGTAATCGGGCGAGTTTCTACTTTCAGATGCAACAGAAATTTTGCGGATTGGTCCATCCGTTCGCGAGATATGGCAGTTTGGAGGTAAGAAACGCTTGAGAAACTCAAAATTTTCGCAGTTCTGATGCTCGAAACGAATAACTAGAACCGCCTAGGGGAAAAGTGCGCATACCGCTGTAATCGGGCGAGTTTCTACTTTCAGATGCAACAGAAATCATGCGGATTGGTCAATCCTTTCGCGAGATATGGCCGTTTCGATGTAAGAAACGCTTGAGAAACTCAAAATTTTCGCAGTTCTGATGCTCGAAACGAATAACTAGAACGGCCTAGGGGAAAAGTGCGCATACCGTTGTAATCGGGCGAGTTTCTACTTTCAGAAGCAACAGAAATTTTGCGGATTGGTCAATCCGTTCGCGAGATATGGCAGTTTGGAGGTAAGAAACGCTTGAGAAACTCAAAATTTGCTCAGTTCTGATGCTCGAAACGAATAACTAGAACGGCCTAGGGGAAAAGTGCGCATACCGTTGTAATCGGGCGAGTTTCTACTTTCAGAAGCAACAGAAATTTTGCGGATTGGTCAATCCGTTCGCGAGATATGGCAGTTTGGAAGTAAGAAACGCTTGAGAAACTCAAAATTTGCGCAGTTCTGATGCTCGAAACGAATAACTAGGACGGCCTAGGGGGAAACTACACATACCGTTGTAATCGGGCGAGTTTCTACTTTCAGATGCAACAGAAATATTGTGGATTGGTCAATCCGTTCGCGAGATATGGCAGTTTGAAAGTAAGAAACGCTCGAGAAACTGAAAATTTGCGCAGTTCTGATGCTCGAAACGAATAACTAGAACTCCCTAGGGGAAAAGTGCGCATACCGTTGTAATCGGGCGAGTTTCTACTTTCAGATGCAACAGAAATCATGCGGATTGGTCAATCCGTTCGCGAGATATGGCCGTTTGGATGTAAGAAACGCTTGAGAAACACAAAATTTTCGCAGTTCTGATGCTCGAAACGAATAACTAGAACGGCCTAGGGGAAAAGTGCGCATACCGTTGTAATCGGGCGAGTTTCTACTTTCAGAAGCAACAGAAATTTTGCGGATTGGACAATCCGTTCGCGAGATATGGCAGTTTGGAAGTAAGAAACGCTTGAGAAACTCAAAATTTTCGCAGTTCTGATGCTCGAAACGAATAACTAGAACGGCCTAGGGGAAAAGTGCGCATACCGTTCTAATCGGGCGAGTTTCTACTTTCAGATGCAACAGAAATTTTGCGGATCAGTCAATCCGTTCGCGAGATATGGCAGTTTGGATGTAAGAAACGCTTGAGAAACTCAAAATTTTCGCAGTTCTGATGCTCGAAACGAATAACTAGAACGGCCCAGGGGAAAAGTGCGCATACCGTTGTAATCGGGCGAGTTTCTACTTTCAGATGCAACAGAAATTTTGCGGATTGGTCTATCCGTTCGCGAGATATGGCAGTTTGGAGGTAAGAAACGCTTGAGAAACTCAAAATTTTCGCAGTTCTGATGCTCGAAACGAATAACTAGAACCGCCTAGGGGAAAAGTGCGCATACCGTTGTAATCGGGCGAGTTTCTACTTTCAGATGCAACAGAAATCATGCGGATTGGTCAATCCTTTCGCGAGATATGGCCGTTTCGATGTAAGAAACGCTTGAGAAACTCAAAATTTTCGCAGTTCTGATGCTCGAAACGAATAACTAGAACGGCCTAGGGGAAAAGTGCGCATACCGTTGTAATCGGGCGAGTTTCTACTTTCAGAAGCAACAGAAATTTTGCGGATTGGTCAATCCGTTCGCGAGATATGGCAGTTTGGAGGTAAGAAACGCTTGAGAAACTCAAAATTTGCTCAGTTCTGATGCTCGAAACGAATAACTAGAACGGCCTAGGGGAAAAGTGCGCATACCGTTGTAATCGGGCGAGTTTCTACTTTCAGAAGCAACAGAAATTTTGCGGATTGGTCAATCCGTTCGCGAGATATGGCAGTTTGGAAGTAAGAAACGCTTGAGAAACTCAAAATTTGCGCAGTTCTGATGCTCGAAACGAATAACTAGGACGGCCTAGGGGGAAACTACACATACCGTTGTAATCGGGCGAGTTTCTACTTTCAGATGCAACAGAAATTTTGTGGATTGGTCAATCCGTTCGCGAGATATGGCAGTTTGAAAGTAAGAAACGCTCGAGAAACTCAAAATTTGCGCAGTTCTGATGCTCGAAACGAATAACTAGAACCGCCTAGGGGAAAAGTGCGCATACCTTTGTAATCGGGCGAGTTTCCACTTTCAGATGCAACAGAAATCATGCGGATCGGTCAATCCGTTCGCGAGATATGGCAGTTTGGATGTAAGAAACGCTTGAGAAACTCAAAATTTTCGCAGTTCTGATGCTCGAAACGAATAACTGGAACGGCCTAGGGGAAAACTACACATACCGTTGTAATCGGGCGAGTCTCTATTTTCAGATGCAACAGAAATTTTGCGGATTGGTCAATCCGTTCGCGAGATATGGCAGTTTGGATGTAAGAAACGCTTGAGAAACACAAAATTTTCGCAGTTCTGATGCTCGAAACGAATAACTGGAACGGCCTAGGGGAAAACTACACATACCGTTGTAATCGCGCGAGTTTCTACTTTCAGATGCAACAGAAATTTTGCGGATCGGTCAATCCGTTCGCGAGATATGGCAGTTTGGAGGTAAGAAACGCTTGAGAAACTCAAAATTTGCGCAGTTCTGATGCTCGAAACGAATAACTAGAACTCCCTAGGGGAAAAGTGCGCATACCGTTGTAATCGGGCGAGTTTCTACTTTCAGATGCAACAGAAATCATGCGGATTGGTCAATCCGTTCGCGAGATATGGCCGTTTGGATGAAAGAAACGCTTGAGAAACACAAAATTTTCGCAGTTCTGATGCTCGAAACGAATAACTAGAACGGCCTAGGGGAAAAGTGCGCATACCGTTGTAATCGGGCGAGTTTCTACTTTCCGAAGCTACAGAAATTTTGCGGATTGGTCAATCCGTTCGCGAGATATGGCAGTTTGGAGGTAAGAAACGCTTGAGAAACTCAAAATTTGCTCAGTTCTGATGCTCGAAACGAATAACTAGAACGGCCTAGGGGAAAAGTGCGCATACCGTTGTAATCGGGCGAGTTTCTACTTTCAGAAGCAACAGAAATTTTGCGGATTGGTCAATCCGTTCGCGAGATATGGCAGTTTGGAAGTAAGAAACGCTTGAGAAACTCAAAATTTGCGCAGTTCTGATGCTCGAAACGAATAACTAGGACGGCCTAGGGGGAAACTACACGTACCGTTGTAATCGGGCGAGCCTCTACTTTCAGATGCAACAGAAATTTTGCGAATTGGTCAATCCGTTCGCGAGATATGGCAGTTTGGAGGTAAGAAACGCTTGAGAAACTCAAAATTTTCGCAGTTCTGATGCTCGAAACGAATAACTGGAACGGCCTAGGGGAAAACTACACATACCGTTGTAATCGGGCGAGTTTCTACTTTCAGATGCAACAGAAATTTTGCGGATCGGTCAATCCGTTCGCGAGATATCTCAGTTTGGATGTAAGAAACGCTTGAGAAATTCAAAATTTTCGCAGTTCTGATGCTCGAAACGAATAACTGGAACGGCCTAGGAGAAAACTACACATACCGTTGTAATCGGGCGAGTCTCTACTTTCAGATGCAACAGAAATTTTGCGGATTGGTCTATCCGTTTGCGAGATATGGCAGTTTGGAGGTAAGAAACGCTTGAGAAACTCAAAATTTTCGCAGTTCTGATGCTCGAAACGAATAACTAGAACCGCCTAGGGGAAAAGTGCGCATACCGTTGTAATCGGGCGAGTTTCTACTTTCAGAAGCAACAGAAATTTTGCGGATTGGTCAATCCGTTCGCGAGATATGGCAGTTTGGAAGTAAGAAACGCTTGAGAAACTCAAAATTTGCGCAGTTCTGATGCTCGAAACGAATAACTAGGACGGCCTAGGGGGAAACTACACATACCGTTGTAATCGGGCGAGTCTCTACTTTCAGATGCAACAGAAATTTTGCGAATTGGTCAATCCGTTCGCGAGATATGGCAGTTTGGAGGTAAGAAACGCTTGAGAAACTCAAAATTTTCGCAGTTCTGATGCTCGAAACGAATAACTGGAACGGCCTAGGGGAAAACTACACATACCGTTGTAATCGGGCGAGTTTCTACTTTCAGATGCAACAGAAATTTTGCGGATCGGTCAATCCGTTCGCGAGATATCTCAGTTTGGATGTAAGAAACGCTTGAGAAATTCAAAATTTTCGCAGTTCTGATGCTCGAAACGAATAACTGGAACGGCCTAGGAGAAAACTACACATACCGTTGTAATCGGGCGAGTCTCTACTTTCAGATGCAACAGAAATTTTGCGGATTGGTCTATCCGTTTGCGAGATATGGCAGTTTGGAGGTAAGAAACGCTTGAGAAACTCAAAATTTTCGCAGTTCTGATGCTCGAAACGAATAACTAGAATCGCCTAGGGGAAAAGTGCGCATACCGTTGTAATCGGGCGAGTTTCTACTTTCAGATGCAACAGAAATCATGCGGATTGGTCAATCCTTTCGCGAGATATGGCCGTTTCGATGTAAGAAACGCTTGAGAAACTCAAAATTTTCGCAGTTCTGATGTTCGAAACGAATAACTGGGACGGCCTAGGGGAAAACTATACATACCGTTGTAATCGGGCGAGTTTCTACTTTCAGATGCAACAGAAATCATGCGGATTGGTCAATCCGTTCGCGAGATATGGCCGTTTGGATGTAAGAAACGCTTGAGAAACTCAAAATTTTCGCAGTTCTGATGCTCGAAACGAATAACAAGAACGGCCTAGGGGAAAAGTGCGCATACCGATGTAATCGGGCGAGTTTCTACTTTCAGAAGCAACAGAAATTTTGCGGATTGGTCAATCCGTTCGCGAGATATGGCAGTTTGGAAGTAAGAAACGCTTGAGAAACTCAAAATTTGCCCAGTTCTGATGCTCGAAACGGATAACTAGAACGGCCTAGGGGAAAAGTGCGCATACCGTTCTAATCGGGCGAGTTTCTACTTTCAGATGCAACAGAAATTTTGCGGATCGGTCAATCCGTTCGCGAGATATGGCAGTTTGGATGTAAGAAACGCTTGAGAAACGCAAAATTTTCGCAGTTCTGATGCTCGAAACGAAAAACTAGAACGGCCCAGGGGAAAAGTGCGCATACCGTTGTAATCTGGCGAGTTTCTACTTTCAGATGCAACAGAAATCATGCGGATCGGTCAATCCGTTCGCGAGATATGGCAGTTTGGATGTAAGAAACGCTTGAGAAACTCAAAATTTTCGCAGTTCTGATGCTCGAAACGAATAACTGGAACGGCCTAGGGGAAAACTACACATACCGTTGTAATCGGGCGAGTCTCTATTTTCAGATGCAACAGAAATTTTGCGGATTGGTCAATCCGTTCGCGAGATATGGCAGTTTGGATGTAAGAAACGCTTGAGAAACACAAAATTTTCGCAGTTCTGATGCTCGAAACGAATAACTGGAACGGCCTAGGGGAAAACTACACATACCGTTGTAATCGGGCGAGTTTCTACTTTCAGATGCAACAGAAATTTTGCGGATCGGTCAACCCGTTCGCGAGATATCTCAGTTTGGATGTAAGAAACGCTTGAGAAATTCAAAATTTTCGCAGTTCTGATGCTCGAAACGAATAACTAGAACCGCCTAGGGGAAAAGTGCGCATACCGTTGTAATCGGGCGAGTTTCTACTTTCAGAAGCAACAGAAATTTTGCGGATTGGTCAATCCGTTCGCGAGATATGGCAGTTTGGAAGTAAGAAACGCTTGAGAAACTCAAAATTTGCGCAGTTCTGATGCTCGAAACGAATAACTAGGACGGCCTAGGGGGAAACTACACATACCGTTGTAATCGGGCGAGTTTCTACTTTCAGATGCAACAGAAATTTTGTGGATTGGTCAATCCGTTCGCGAGATATGGCAGTTTGAAAGTAAGAAACGCTCGAGAAACTCAAAATTTGCGCAGTTCTGATGCTCGAAACGAATAACTAGAACCGCCTAGGGGAAAAGTGCGCATACCTTTGTAATCGGGCGAGTTTCTACTTTCAGATGCAACAGAAATCATGCGGATCGGTCAATCCGTTCGCGAGATATGGCAGTTTGGATGTAAGAAACGCTTGAGAAACTCAAAATTTTCGCAGTTCTGATGCTCGAAACGAATAACTGGAACGGCCTAGGGGAAAACTACACATACCGTTGTAATCGGGCGAGTCTCTATTTTCAGATGCAACAGAAATTTTGCGGATTGGTCAATCCGTTCGCGAGATATGGCAGTTTGGATGTAAGAAACGCTTGAGAAACACAAAATTTTCGCAGTTCTGATGCTCGAAACGAATAACTGGAACGGCCTAGGGGAAAACTACACATACCGTTGTAATCGCGCGAGTTTCTACTTTCAGATGCAACAGAAATTTTGCGGATCGGTCAATCCGTTCGCGAGATATGGCAGTTTGGAGGTAAGAAACGCTTGAGAAACTCAAAATTTGCGCAGTTCTGATGCTCGAAACGAATAACTAGAACTCCCTAGGGGAAAAGTGCGCATACCGTTGTAATCGGGCGAGTTTCTACTTTCAGATGCAACAGAAATCATGCGGATTGGTCAATCCGTTCGCGAGATATGGCCGTTTGGATGTAAGAAACGCTTGAGAAACACAAAATTTTCGCAGTTCTGATGCTCGAAACGAATAACTAGAACGGCCTAGGGGAAAAGTGCGCATACCGTTGTAATCGGGCGAGTTTCTACTTTCCGAAGCTACAGAAATTTTGCGGATTGGTCAATCCGTTCGCGAGATATGGCAGTTTGGAGGTAAGAAACGCTTGAGAAACTCAAAATTTGCTCATTTCTGATGCTCGAAACGAATAACTAGAACGGCCTAGGGGAAAAGTGCGCATACCGTTGTAATCGGGCGAGTTTCTACTTTCAGAAGCAACAGAAATTTTGCGGATTGGTCAATCCGTTCGCGAGATATGGCAGTTTGGAAGTAAGAAACGCTTGAGAAACTCAAAATTTGCGCAGTCCTGATGCTCGAAACGAATAACTAGGACGGCCTAGGGGGAAACTACACATACCGTTGTAATCGGGCGAGTCTCTACTTTCAGATGCAACAGAAATTTTGCGAATTGGTCAATCCGTTCGCGAGATATGGCAGTTTGGAGGTAAGAAACGCTTGAGAAACTCAAAATTTTCGCAGTTCTGATGCTCGAAACGAATAACTGGAACGGCCTAGGGGAAAACTACACATACCGTTGTAATCGGGCGAGTTTCTACTTTCAGATGCAACAGAAATTTTGCGGATCGGTCAATCCGTTCGCGAGATATCTCAGTTTGGATGTAAGAAACGCTTGAGAAATTCAAAATTTTCGCAGTTCTGATGCTCGAAACGAATAACTGGAGCGGCCTAGGAGAAAACTACACATACCGTTGTAATCGGGCGAGTCTCTACTTTCAGATGCAACAGAAATTTTGCGGATTGGTCTATCCGTTTGCGAGATATGGCAGTTTGGATGTAAGAAACGCTTGAGAAACTCAAAATTTTCGCAGTTCTGATGCTCGAAACGAATAACTAGAACCGCCTAGGGGAAAAGTGCGCATACCGTTGTAATCGGGCGAGTTTCTACTTTCAGAAGCAACAGAAATTTTGCGGATTGGTCAATCCGTTCGCGAGATATGGCAGGTTGGAAGTAAGAAACGCTTGAGAAACTCAAAATTTGCGCAGTTCTGATGCTCGAAACGAATAACTAGGACGGCCTAGGGGGAAACTACACATACCGTTGTAATCGGGCGAGTTTCTACTTTCAGATGCAACAGAAATTTTGCGGATCGGTCAATCCGTTCGCGAGATATCTCAGTTTGGATGTAAGAAACGCTTGAGAAATTCAAAATTTTCGCAGTTCTGATGCTCGAAACGAATAACTGGAACGGCCTAGGAGAAAACTACACATACCGTTGTAATCGGGCGAGTCTCTACTTTCAGATGCAACAGAAATTTTGCGGATTGGTCTATCCGTTTGCGAGATATGGCAGTTTGGAGGTAAGAAACGCTTGAGAAACTCAAAATTTTCGCAGTTCTGATGCTCGAAACGAATAACTAGAACCGCCTAGGGGAAAAGTGCGCATACCGTTGTAATCGGGCGAGTTTCTACTTTCAGATGCAACAGAAATCATGCGGATTGGTCAATCCTTTCGCGAGATATGGCCGTTTCGATGTAAGAAACGCTTGAGAAACTCAAAATTTTCGCAGTTCTGATGTTCGAAACGAATAACTGGGACGGCCTAGGGGAAAACTATACATACCGTTGTAATCGGGCGAGTTTCTACTTTCAGATGCAACAGAAATCATGCGGATTGGTCAATCCGTTCGCGAGATATGGCCGTTTGGATGTAAGAAACGCTTGAGAAACTCAAAATTTTCGCAGTTCTGATGCTCGAAACGAATAACAAGAACGGCCTAGGGGAAAAGTGCGCATACCGTTCTAATCGGGCGAGTTTCTACTTTCAGATGCAACAGAAATTTTGCGGATCGGTCAATCCGTTCGCGAGATATGGCAGTTTGGATGTAAGAAACGCTTGAGAAACGCAAAATTTTCGCAGTTCTGATGCTCGAAACGAATAACTAGAACGGCCCAGGGGAAAAGTGCGCATACCGTTGTAATCTGGCGAGTTTCTACTTTCAGATGCAACAGAAATCATGCGGATCGGTCAATCCGTTCGCGAGATATGGCAGTTTGGATGTAAGAAACGCTTGAGAAACTCAAAATTTTCGCAGTTCTGATGCTCGAAACGAATAACTGGAACGGCCTAGGGGAAAACTACACATACCGTTGTAATCGGGCGAGTCTCTATTTTCAGATGCAACAGAAATTTTGCGGATTGGTCAATCCGTTCGCGAGATATGGCAGTTTGGATGTAAGAAACGCTTGAGAAACACAAAATTTTCGCAGTTCTGATGCTCGAAACGAATAACTGGAACGGCCTAGGGGAAAACTACACATACCGTTGTAATCGGGCGAGTTTCTACTTTCAGATGCAACAGAAATTTTGCGGATCGGTCAATCCGTTCGCGAGATATCTCAGTTTGGATGTAAGAAACGCTTGAGAAATTCAAAATTTTCGCAGTTCTGATGCTCGAAACGAATAACTGGAACGGCCTAGGAGAAAACTACACATACCGTTGTAATCGGGCGAGTCTCTACTTTCAGATGCAACAGAAATTTTGCGGATTGGTCTATCCGTTTGCGAGATATGGCAGTTTGGAGGTAAGAAACGCTTGAGAAACTCAAAATTTTCGCAGTTCTGATGCTCGAAACGAATAACTAGAACCGCCTAGGGGAAAAGTGCGCATACCGTTGTAATCGGGCGAGTTTCTACTTTCAGAAGCAACAGAAATTTTGCGGATTGGTCAATCCGTTCGCGAGATATGGCAGTTTGGAAGTAAAAAACGCTTGAGAAACTCAAAATTTGCGCAGTTCTGATGCTCGAAACGAATAACTAGGACGGCCTAGGGGGAAACTACACATACCGTTGTAATCGGGCGAGTCTCTACTTTCAGATGCAACAGAAATTTTGCGAATTGGTCAATCCGTTCGCGAGATATGGCAGTTTGGAGGTAAGAAACGCTTGAGAAACTCAAAATTTTCGCAGTTCTGATGCTCGAAACGAATAACTGGAACGGCCTAGGGGAAAACTACACATACCGTTTTAATCGGGCGAGTTTCTACTTTCAGATGCAACAGAAATTTTGCGGATCGGTCAATCCGTTCGCGAGATATCTCAGTTTGGATGTAAGAAACGCTTGAGAAATTCAAAATTTTCGCAGTTCTGATGCTCGAAACGAATAACTGGAACGGCCTAGGAGAAAACTACACATACCGTTGTAATCGGGCGAGTCTCTACTTTCAGATGCAACAGAAATTTTGCGGATTGGTCTATCCGTTTGCGAGATATGGCAGTTTGGAGGTAAGAAACGCTTGAGAAACTCAAAATTTTCGCAGTTCTGATGCTCGAAACGAATAACTAGAACCGCCTAGGGGAAAAGTGCGCATACCGTTGTAATCGGGCGAGTTTCTACTTTCAGATGCAACAGAAATCATGCGGATTGGTCAATCCTTTCGCGAGATATGGCCGTTTCGATGTAAGAAACGCTTGAGAAACTCAAAATTTTCGCAGTTCTGATGTTCGAAACGAATAACTGGGACGGCCTAGGGGAAAACTATACATACCGTTGTAATCGGGCGAGTTTCTACTTTCAGATGCAACAGAAATCATGCGGATTGGTCAATCCGTTCGCGAGATATGGCCGTTTGGAAGTAAGAAACGCTTGAGAAACTCAAAATTTGCCCAGTTCTGATGCTCGAAACGGATAACTAGAACGGCCTAGGGGAAAAGTGCGCATACCGTTCTAATCGGGCGAGTTTCTACTTTCAGATGCAACAGAAATTTTGCGGATCGGTCAATCCGTTCGCGAGATATGGCAGTTTGGATGTAAGAAACGCTTGAGAAACACAAAATTTTCGCAGTTCTGATGCTCGAAACGAATAACTGGAACGGCCTAGGGGAAAACTACACATACCGTTGTAATCGGGCGAGTTTCTACTTTCAGATGCAACAGAAATTTTGCGGATCGGTCAATCCGTTCGCGAGATATGGCAGTTTGGAGGTAAGAAACGCTTGAGAAACTCAAAATTTGCGCAGTTCTGATGCTCGAAACGAATAACTAGAACTCCCTAGGGGAAAAGTGCGCATACCGTTGTAATCGGGCGAGTTTCTACTTTCAGATGCAACAGAAATTTTGCGGATTGGTCAAACCGTTCGCGAGATATGGCAGTTTGGAGGTAAGAAACGCTTGAGAAACTCAAAATTTTCGCAGTTCTGATGCTCGAAACGAATAACTGGAACGGCCTAGGGGAAAACTACACATACCGTTGTAATCGGGCGAGTTTCTACTTTCAGATGCAACAGAAATTTTGCGGATTGGTCTATCCGTTTGCGAGATATGGCAGTTTGGAGGTAAGAAACGCTTGAGAAACTCAAAATTTTCGCAGTTCTGATGCTCGAAACGAATAACTAGAACCGCCTAGGGGAAAAGTGCGCATACCGTTGTAATCGGGCGAGTTTCTACTTTCAGATGCAACAGAAATCATGCGGATTGGTCAATCCTTTCGCGAGATATGGCCGTTTCGATGTAAGAAACGCTTGAGAAACTCAAAATTTTCGCAGTTCTGATGCTCGAAACGAATAACTAGAACGGCCCAGGGGAAAAGTGCGCATACCGTTGTAATCTGGCGAGTTTCTACTTTCAGACGCAACAGAAATCATGAGGATCGGTCAATCCGTTCGCGAGATATGGCAGTTTGGATGTAAGAAACGCTTGAGAAACTCAAAATTTTCGCAGTTCTGATGCTCGAAACGAATAACTGGAACGGCCTAGGGGAAAACTACACATACCGTTGTAATCGGGCGAGTCTCTATTTTCAGATGCAACAGAAATTTTGCGGATTGGTCAATCCCTTCGCGAGATATGGCAGTTTGGATGTAAGAAACGCTTGAGAAACACAAAATTTTCGCAGTTCTGATGCTCGAAACGAATAACTGGAACGGCCTAGGGGAAAACTACACACACCGTTGTAATCGGGCGAGTTTCTACTTTCAGATGCAACAGAAATTTTGCGGATCGGTCAATCCGTTCGCGAGATATGGCAGTTTGGAGGTAAGAAACGCTTGAGAAACTCAAAATTTGCGCAGTTCTGATGCTCGAAACGAATAACTAGAACTCCCTAGGGGAAAAGTGCGCATACCGTTGTAATCGGGCGAGTTTCTACTTTCAGATGCAACAGAAATTTTGCGGATTGGTCAAACCGTTCGCGAGATATGGCAGTTTGGAGGTAAGAAACGCTTGAGAAACTCAAAATTTTCGCAGTTCTGATGCTCGAAACGAATAACTGGAACGGCCTAGGGGAAAACTACACATACCGTTGTAATCGGGCGAGTTTCTACTTTCAGATGCAACAGAAATTTTGCGGATTGGTCTATCCGTTTGCGAGATATGGCAGTTTGGAGGTAAGAAACGCTTGAGAAACTCAAAATTTTCGCAGTTCTGATGCTCGAAACGAATAACTGGAACGGCCTAGGGGAAAACTACACATACCGTTGTAATCGGGCGAGTTTCTACTTTCAGATGCAACAGAAATCATGCGGATCGGTCAATCCGTTCGCGAGATATCTCAGTTTGGATGTAAGAAACGCTTGAGAAATTCAAAATTTTCGCAGTTCTGATGCTCGAAACGAATAACTGGAACGGCCTAGGAGAAAACTACACATTCCGTTGTAATCGGGCGAGTCTCTACTTTCAGATGCAACAGAAATTTTGCGGATTGGTCTATCCGTTTGCGAGATATGGCAGTTTGGAGGTAAGAAACGCTTGAGAAACTCAAAATTTTCGCAGTTCTGATGCTCGAAACGAATAACTAGAACCGCCTAGGGGAAAAGTGCGCATACCGTTGTAATCGGGCGAGTTTCTACTTTCAGATGCAACAGAAATCATGCGGATTGGTCAATCCTTTCGCGAGATATGGCCGTTTCGATGTAAGAAACGCTTGAGAAACTCAAAATTTTCGCAGTTCTGATGATCGAAACGAATAACTAGAACCGCCTAGGGGAAAAGTGCGCATACCGTTGTAATCGGGCGAGTTTCTACTTTCAGAAGCAACAGAAATCATGCGGATTGGTCAATCCGTTCGCGAGATATGGCCGTTTGGATGTAAGAAACGCTTGAGAAACTCAAAATTTTCGCAGTTCTGATGCTCGAAACGAATAACAAGAACGGCCTAGGGGAAAAGTGCGCATACCGATGTAATCGGGCGAGTTTCTACTTTCAGAAGCAACAGAAATTTTGCGGATTGGTCAATCCGTTCGCGAGATATGGCAGTTTGGAAGTAAGAAACGCTTGAGAAACTCAAAATTTGCCCAGTTCTGATGCTCGAAACGGATAACTAGAACGGCCTAGGGGAAAAGTGCGCATACCGTTCTAATCGGGCGAGTTTCTACTTTCAGATGCAACAGAAATTTTGCGGATCGGTCAATCCGTTCGCGAGATATGGCAGTTTGGATGTAAGAAACGCTTGAGAAACGCAAAATTTTCGCAGTTCTGATGCTCGAAACGAATAACTAGAACGGCCCAGGGGAAAAGTGCGCATACCGTTGTAATCTGGCGAGTTTCTACTTTCAGATGCAACAGAAATCATGCGGATCGGTCAATCCGTTCGCGAGATATGGCAGTTTGGATGTAAGAAACGCTTGAGAAACTCAAAATTTTCGCAGTTCTGATGCTCGAAACGAATAACTGGAACGGCCTAGGGGAAAACTACACATACCGTTGTAATCGGGCGAGTCTCTATTTTCAGATGCAACAGAAATTTTGCGGATTGGTCAATCCGTTCGCGAGATATGGCAGTTTGGATGTAAGAAACGCTTGAGAAACACAAAATTTTCGCAGTTCTGATGCTCGAAACGAATAACTGGAACGGCCTAGGGGAAAACTACACATACCGTTGTAATCGGGCGAGTTTCTACTTTCAGATGCAACAGAAATTTTGCGGATCGGTCAATCCGTTCGCGAGATATGGCAGTTTGGAGGTAAGAAACGCTTGAGAAACTCAAAATTTGCGCAGTTCTGATGCTCGAAACGAATAACTAGAACTCCCTAGGGGAAAAGTGCGCATACCGTTGTAATCGGGCGAGTTTCTACTTTCAGATGCAACAGAAATTTTGCGGATTGGTCAAACCGTTCGCGAGATATGGCAGTTTGGAGGTAAGAAACGCTTGAGAAACTCAAAATTTTCGCAGTTCTGATGCTCGAAACGAATAACTGGAACGGCCTAGGGGAAAACTACACATACCGTTGTAATCGGGCGAGTTTCTACTTTCAGATGCAACAGAAATTTTGCGGATTGGTCTATCCGTTTGCGAGATATGGCAGTTTGGAGGTAAGAAACGCTTGAGAAACTCAAAATTTTCGCAGTTCTGATGCTCGAAACGAATAACTAGAACCGCCTAGGGGAAAAGTGCGCATACCGTTGTAATCGGGCGAGTTTCTACTTTCAGATGCAACAGAAATCATGCGGATTGGTCAATCCTTTCGCGAGATATGGCCGTTTCGATGTAAGAAACGCTTGAGAAACTCAAAATTTTCGCAGTTCTGATGTTCGAAACGAATAACTGGGACGGCCTAGGGGAAAACTATACATACCGTTGTAATCGGGCGAGTTTCTACTTTCAGATGCAACAGAAATCATGCGGATTGGTCAATCCGTTCGCGAGATATGGCCGTTTGGATGTAAGAAACGCTTGAGAAACTCAAAATTTGCCCAGTTCTGATGCTCGAAACGGATAACTAGAACGGCCTAGGGGAAAAGTGCGCATACCGTTGTAATCGGGCGAGATTCTACTTTCAGATGCAACAGAAATCATGCGGATTGGTCAATCCTTTCGCGAGATATGGCAGTTTGGAGGTAAGAAACGCTTGAGAAACTCAAAATTTGCTCAGTTCTGATGCTCGAAACGAATAACTAGAACGGCCTAGGGGAAAAGTGCGCATACCGTTGTAATCGGGCGAGTTTCTACTTTCAGAAGCAACAGAAATTTTGCGGATTGGTCAATCCGTTCGCGAGATATGGCAGTTTGGAAGTAAGAAACGCTTGAGAAACTCAAAATTTGCGCAGTTCTGATGCTCGAAACGAATAACTAGGACGGCCTAGGGGGAAACTACACATACCGTTGTAATCGGGCGAGTCTCTACTTTCAGATGCAATAGAAATTTTGCGAATTGGTCAATCCGTTCGCGAGATATGGCAGTTTGGAGGTAAGAAACGCTTGAGAAACTCAAAATTTTCGCAGTTCTGATGCTCGAAACGAATAACTGGAACGGCCTAGGGGAAAACTACACATACCGTTGTAATCGGGCGAGTTTCTACTTTCAGATGCAACAGAAATTTTGCGGATCGGTCAATCCGTTCGCGAGATATCTCAGTTTGGATGTAAGAAACGCTTGAGAAATTCAAAATTTTCGCAGTTCTGATGCTCGAAACGAATAACTGGAACGGCCTAGGAGAAAACTACACATACCGTTGTAATCGGGCGAGTCTCTACTTTCAGATGCAACAGAAATTTTGCGGATTGGTCTATCCGTTTGCGAGATATGGCAGTTTGGAGGTAAGAAACGCTTGAGAAACTCAAAATTTTCGCAGTTCTGATGCTCGAAACGAATAACTAGAACCGCCTAGGGGAAAAGTGCGCATACCGTTGTAATCGGGCGAGTTTCTACTTTCAGAAGCAACAGAAATTTTGCGGATTGGTCAATCCGTTCGCGAGATATGGCAGTTTGGAAGTAAGAAACGCTTGAGAAACTCAAAATTTGCGCAGTTCTGATGCTCGAAACGAATAACTAGGACGGCCTAGGGGGAAACTACACATACCGTTGTAATCGGGCGAGTCTCTACTTTCAGATGCAACAGAAATTTTGCGAATTGGTCAATCCGTTCGCGAGATATGGCAGTTTGGAGGTAAGAAACGCTTGAGAAACTCAAAATTTTCGCAGTTCTGATGCTCGAAACGAATAACTGGAACGGCCTAGGGGAAAACTACACATACCGTTGTAATCGGGCGAGTTTCTACTTTCAGATGCAACAGAAATTTTGCGGATCGGTCAATCCGTTCGCGAGATATCTCAGTTTGGATGTAAGAAACGCTTGAGAAATTCAAAATTTTCGCAGTTCTGATGCTCGAAACGAATAACTGGAACGGCCTAGGAGAAAACTACACATACCGTTGTAATCGGGCGAGTCTCTACTTTCAGATGCAACAGAAATTTTGCGGATTGGTCTATCCGTTTGCGAGATATGGCAGTTTGGAGGTAAGAAACGCTTGAGAAACTCAAAATTTTCGCAGTTCTGATGCTCGAAACGAATAACTGGATCGGCCTAGGGGAAAAGTGCGCATACCGTTCTAATCGGGCGAGTTTCTACTTTCAGATGCAACAGAAATTTTGCGGATCGGTCAATCCGTTCGCGAGATATGGCCGTTTGGATGTAAGAAACGCTTGAGAAACTCAAAATTTTCGCAGTTCTGATGCTCGAAACGAATAACTAGAACCGCCTAGGGGAAAAGTGCGCATACCGTTGTAATCGGGCGAGTTTCTACTTTCAGAAGCAACAGAAATCATGCGGATTGGTCAATCCGTTCGCGAGATATGGCCGTTTGGATGTAAGAAACGCTTGAGAAACTCAAAATTTTCGCAGTTCTGATGCTCGAAACGAATAACAAGAACGGCCTAGGGGAAAAGTGCGCATACCGATGTAATCGGGCGAGTTTCTACTTTCAGAAGCAACAGAAATTTTGCGGATTGGTCAATCCGTTCGCGAGATATGGCAGTTTGGAAGTAAGAAACGCTTGAGAAACTCAAAATTTGCCCAGTTCTGATGCTCGAAACGTATAACTAGAACGGCCTAGGGGAAAAGTGCGCATACCGTTCTAATCGGGCGAGTTTCTACTTTCAGATGCAACAGAAATTTTGCGGATCGGTCAATCCGTTCGCGAGATATGGCAGTTTGGATGTAAGAAACGCTTGAGAAACGCAAAATTTTCGCAGTTCTGATGCTCGAAACGAATAACTAGAACGGCCCAGGGGAAAAGTGCGCATACCGTTGTAATCTGGCGAGTTTCTACTTTCAGATGCAACAGAAATCATGCGGATCGGTCAATCCGTTCGCGAGATATGGCAGTTTGGATGTAAGAAACGCTTGAGAAACTCAAAATTTTCGCAGTTCTGATGCTCGAAACGAATAACTGGAACGGCATAGGGGAAAACTACACATACCGTTGTAATCGGGCGAGTCTCTATTTTCAGATGCAACAGAAATTTTGCGGATTGGTCAATCCGTTCGCGAGATATGGCAGTTTGGATGTAAGAAACGCTTGAGAAACACAAAATTTTCGCAGTTCTGATGCTCGAAACGAATAACTGGAACGGCCTAGGGGAAAACTACACATACCGTTGTAATCGGGCGAGTTTCTACTTTCAGATGCAACAGAAATTTTGCGGATCGGTCAATCCGTTCGCGAGATATGGCAGTTTGGAGGTAAGAAACGCTTGAGAAACTCAAAATTTGCGCAGTTCTGATGCTCGAAACGAATAACTACAACTCCCTAGGGGAAAAGTGCGCATACCGTTGTAATCGGGCGAGTTTCTACTTTCAGATGCAACAGAAATTTTGCGGATTGGTCAAACCGTTCGCGAGATATGGCAGTTTGGAGGTAAGAAACGCTTGAGAAACTCAAAATTTTCGCAGTTCTGATGCTCGAAACGAATAACTGGAACGGCCTAGGGGAAAACTACACATACCGTTGTAATCGGGCGAGTTTCTACTTTCAGATGCAACAGAAATTTTGCGGATTGGTCTATCCGTTTGCGAGATATGGCAGTTTGGAGGTAAGAAACGCTTGAGAAACTCAAAATTTTCGCAGTTCTGATGCTCGAAACGAATAACTAGAACCGCCTAGGGGAAAAGTGCGCATACCGTTGTAATCGGGCGAGTTTCTACTTTCAGATGCAACAGAAATCATGCGGATTGGTCAATCCTTTCGCGAGATATGGCCGTTTCGATGTAAGAAACGCTTGAGAAACTCAAAATTTGCCCAGTTCTGATGCTCGAAACGGATAACTAGAACGGCCTAGGGGAAAAGTGCGCATACCGTTGTAATCGGGCGAGTTTCTACTTTCAGATGCAACAGAAATCATGCGGATTGGTCAATCCTTTCGCGAGATATGGCCGTTTCGATGTAAGAAACGCTTGAGAAACTCAAAATTTTCGCAGTTCTGATGTTCGAAACGAATAACTGGGACGGCCTAGGGGAAAACTATACATACCGTTGTAATCGGGCGAGTTTCTACTTTCAGATGCAACAGAAATCATGCGGATTGGTCAATCCGTTCGCGAGATATGGCCGTTTGGATGTAAGAAACGCTTGAGAAACTCAAAATTTGCCCAGTTCTGATGCTCGAAACGGATAACTAGAACGGCCTAGGGGAAAAGTGCGCATACCGTTCTAATCGGGCGAGTTTCTACTTTCAGATGCAACAGAAATTTTGCGGATCGGTCAATCCGTTCGCGAGATATGGCAGTTTGGATGTAAGAAACGCTTGAGAAACTCAAAATTTTCGCAGTTCTGATGCTCGAAACGAATAACTAGAACGGCCCAGGGGAAAAGTGCGCATACCGTTGTAATCTGGCGAGTTTCTACTTTCAGATGCAACAGAAATTTTGCGGATTGGTCAATCCGTTCGCGAGATATGGCAGTTTGGATGTAAGAAACGCTTGAGAAACACAAAATTTTCGCAGTTCTGATGCTCGAAACGAATAACTGGAACGGCCTAGGGGAAAACTACACATACCGTTGTAATCGGGCGAGTTTCTACTTTCAGAAGCAACAGAAATTTTGCGGATTGGTCAATCCGTTCGCGAGATATGGCAGTTTGGAAGTAAGAAACGCTTGAGAAACTCAAAATTTGCGCAGTTCTGATGCTCGAAACGAATAACTAGGATGGCCTAGGGGGAAACTACACATAGCGTTGTAATCGGGCGATTCTCTACTTTCAGATGCAACAGAAATTTTGCGAATTGGTCAATCCGTTCGCGAGATATGGCAGTTTGGACGTAAGAAACGCTTGAGAAACTCAAAATTTTCGCAGTTCTGATGCTCGAAACGAATAACTGGGACGGCCTAGGGGAAAACTATACATACCGTTGTAATCGGGCGAGTTTCTACTTTCAGATGCAACAGAAATCATGCGGATTGGTCAATCCGTTCGCGAGATATGGCCGTTTGGATGTAAGAAACGCTTGAGAAACTCAAAATTTGCCCAGTTCTGATGCTCGAAACGGATAACTGGAACGGCCTAGGAGAAAACTACACATACCGTTGTAATCGGGCGAGTCTCTACTTTCAGATGCAACAGAAATTTTGCGGATTGGTCAAACCGGTCGCGAGATATGGCAGTTTGGAGGTAAGAAACGCTTGAGAAACTCAAAATTTTCGCAGTTCTGATGCTCGAAACGAATAACTGGAACGGCCTAGGGGAAAACTACACATACCGTTGTAATCGGGCGAGTTTCTACTTTCAGATGCAACAGAAATTTTGCGGATTGGTCTATCCGTTTGCGAGATATGGCAGTTTGGAGGTAAGAAACGCTTGAGAAACTCAAAATTTTCGCAGTTCTGATGCTCGAAACGAATAACTAGAACCGCCTAGGGGAAAAGTGCGCATACCGTTGTAATCGGGCGAGTTTCTACTTTCAGATGCAACAGAAATCATGCGGATTGGTCAATCCTTTCGCGAGATATGGCCGTTTCGATGTAAGAAACGCTTGAGAAACTCAAAATTTTCGCAGTTCTGATGTTCGAAACGAATAACTGGGACGGCCTAGGGGAAAACTATACATACCGTTGTAATCGGGCGAGTTTCTACTTTCAGATGCAACAGAAATCATGCGGATTGGTCAATCCGTTCGCGAGATATGGCCGTTTGGATGTAAGAAACGCTTGAGAAACTCAAAATTTGCCCAGTTCTGATGCTCGAAACGGATAACTAGAACGGCCTAGGGGAAAAGTGCGCATACCGTTGTAATCGGGCGAGTTTCTACTTTCAGATGCAACAGAAATCATGCGGATTGGTCAATCCTTTCGCGAGATATGGCCGTTTCGATGTAAGAAACGCTTGAGAAACTCAAAATTTTCGCAGTTCTGATGTTCGAAACGAATAACTGGGACGGCCTAGGGGAAAACTATACATACCGTTGTAATCGGGCGAGTTTCTACTTTCAGATGCAACAGAAATCATGCGGATTGGTCAATCCGTTCGCGAGATATGGCCGTTTGGATGTAAGAAACGCTTGAGAAACTCAAAATTTGCCCAGTTCTGATGCTCGAAACGGATAACTAGAACGGCCTAGGGGAAAAGTGCGCATACCGTTCTAATCGGGCGAGTTTCTACTTTCAGAAGCAACAGAAATTTTGCGGATTGGTCAATCCGTTCGCGAGATATGGCAGTTTGGAAGTAAGAAACGCTTGAGAAACTCAAAATTTGCGCAGTTCTGATGCTCGAAACGGATAACTAGAACGGCCTAGGGGAAAAGTGCGTATACCGTTCTAATCGCGCGAGTTTCTACTTTCAGATGCAACAGAAATTTTGCGGATCGGTCAATCCGTTCGCGAGATATGGCAGTTTGGATGTAAGAAACGCTTGAGAAACTCAAAATTTTCGCAGTTCTGATGCTCGAAACGATTAACTGGAACGGCCTAGGGGAAAACTACACATACCGTTGTAATCGGGCGAGACTCTACTTTCAGATGCAACAGAAATTTTGCGGATTGGTCAATCCGTTCGCGAGATATGGCAGTTTGGACGTAAGAAACGCTTGAGAAACTCAAAATTTTCGCAGTTCTGATGCTCGAAACGAATAACTGGGACGGCCTAGGGGAAAACTATACATACCGTTGTAATCGGGCGAGTTTCTACTTTCAGATGCAACAGAAATCATGCGGATTGGTCAATCCGTTCGCGAGATATGGCCGTTTGGATGTAAGAAACGCTTGAGAAACTCAAAATTTGCCCAGTTCTGATGCTCGAAACGGATAACTGGAACGGCCTAGGAGAAAACTACACATACCGTTGTAATCGGGCGAGTCTCTACTTTCAGATGCAACAGAAATTTTGCGGATTGGTCAAACCGTTCGCGAGATATGGCAGTTTGGAGGTAAGAAACGCTTGAGAAACTCAAAATTTTCGCAGTTCTGATGCTCGAAACGAATAACTGGAACGGCCTAGGGGAAAACTACACATACCGTTGTAATCGGGCGAGTTTCTACTTTCAGATGCAACAGAAATTTTGCGGATTGGTCTATCCGTTTGCGAGATATGGCAGTTTGGAGGTAAGAAACGCTTGAGAAACTCAAAATTTTCGCAGTTCTGATGCTCGAAACGAATAACTAGAACCGCCTAGGGGAAAAGTGCGCATACCGTTGTAATCGGGCGAGTTTCTACTTTCAGATGCAACAGAAATCATGCGGATTGGTCAATCCTTTCGCGAGATATGGCCGTTTCGATGTAAGAAACGCTTGAGAAACTCAAAATTTTCGCAGTTCTGATGTTCGAAACGAATAACTGGGACGGCCTAGGGGAAAACTATACATACCGTTGTAATCGGGCGAGTTTCTACTTTCAGATGCAACAGAAATCATGCGGATTGGTCAATCCGTTCGCGAGATATGGCCGTTTGGATGTAAGAAACGCTTGAGAAACTCAAAATTTGCCCAGTTCTGATGCTCGAAACGGATAACTAGAACGGCCTAGGGGAAAAGTGCGCATACCGTTGTAATCGGGCGAGTTTCTACTTTCAGATGCAACAGAAATCATGCGGATTGGTCAATCCTTTCGCGAGATATGGCCGTTTCGATGTAAGAAACGCTTGAGAAACTCAAAATTTTCGCAGTTCTGATGTTCGAAACGAATAACTGGAACGGCCTAGGGGAAAACTACACATACCGTTGTAATCGGGCGAGTCTCTACTTTCAGATGCAACAGAAATTTTGGGGATTGGTCAATCCGTTCGCGAGATGTGGCAGTTTGGAGGTAAGAAACGCTTGAGAAACTCAAAATTTTCGCAGTTCTGATGCTCGAAACGAATAACTAGAACGGCCTAGGGGAAAAGTACGCATACCGTTGTAATCGGGCGAGTTTCTACTTTCAGATGCAACAGAAATTTTGCGGATTGGTCAATCCGTTCGCGAGATATGGCAGTTTGGAAGTAAGAAACGCTTGAGAAACTCAAAATTTTCTCAGTTCTGATGCTCGAAACGAATAACTAGAACGGCCTAGGGGAAAAGTGCGCATACCGTTGTAATCGGGCGAGTTTCTACTTTCAAATGCAACAGAAATTTTGCGGATGGGTCAATCCGTTCGCGAGATATGGCAGTTTGGATGTAAGAAACGCTTGAGAAACTCAAAATTTTCGCAGTTCTGATGCTCGAAACGAATAACTAGAACCGCCTAGGGGAAAAGTACACATACCGTTGTAATCGGGCGAGTCTCTACTTTCAGATGCAACAGAAATTTTGGGGATTGGTCAATCCGTTCGCGAGATATGGCAGTTTGGAGGTAAGAAACGCTTGAGAAACTCAAAATTTTCGCAGTTCTGATGCTCGAAACGAATAACTAGAACGGCCTAGGGGAAAAGTACGCATACCGTTGTAATCGGGCGAGTTTCTACTTTCAGATGCAACAGAAATTTTGCGGATTGGTCAATCCGTTCGCGAGATATGGCAGTTTGGAAGTAAGAAACGCTTGAGAAACTCAAAATTTTCTCAGTTCTGATGCTCGAAACGAATAACTAGAACGGCCTAGGGGAAAAGTGCGCATACCGTTGTAATCGGGCGAGTTTCTACTTTCAAATGCAACAGAAATTTTGCGGATGGGTCAATCCGTTCGCGAGATATGGCAGTTTGGATGTAAGAAACGCTTGAGAAACTCAAAATTTTCGCAGTTCTGATGCTCGAAACGAATAACTAGAACCGCCTAGGGGAAAAGTGCGCATACCGTTGTAATCGGGCGAGTTTCTACTTTCAGATGCAACAGAAATCATGCGGATTGGTCAATCCGTTCGCGAGATATGGCCGTTTCGATGTAAGAAACGCTTGAGAAACTCAAAATTTTCGCAGTTCTGATGCTCGAAACGAATAACTGGGACGGCCTAGGGGAAAAGTATACATACCGTTGTAATCGGGCGAGTTTCTACTTTCAGAAGCAACAGAAATCATGCGGATTGGTCAATCCGTTCGCGAGATATGGCCGTTTTGATGAAAGAAACGCTTGAGAAATTCAAAATTTTCGCAGTTCTGATGCTCGAAACGAATAACTAGAACGGCCTAGGGGAAAAGTGCGCATAACGTTGTAATCGGGCGAGTTTCTACTTTCAGAAGCAACAGAAATTTTGCGGATTGGTCAATCCGTTCGCGAGATATTGTAGTTTGGAGGTAAGAAACGCTTGAGAAACTCAAAATTTGCTCAGTTCTGATGCTTGAAACGAATAACTAGAACGGCCTAGGGGAAAAGTACGCATACCGTTGTAATCGGGCGAGTTTCTACTTTCAGATGCAACAGAAATTTTGCGGATTGGTCAATCCGTTCGCGAGATATGGCAGTTTGGAAGTAAGAAACGCTTGAGAAACTCAAAATTTGCGCAGTTCTGATGCTCGAAACGAATAACTAGAACGGCCTAGGGGAAAAGTGCGCATACCGTTGTAATCGGGCAAGTTTCTACTTTCAGAAGCAACAGAAATCATGCGG
This sequence comes from Ptiloglossa arizonensis, assembly GCF_051014685.1. Classification (NCBI taxonomy): domain Eukaryota; kingdom Metazoa; phylum Arthropoda; class Insecta; order Hymenoptera; family Colletidae; genus Ptiloglossa; species Ptiloglossa arizonensis. The sequence goes on from NW_027479097.1 coordinate 51,930, forward strand.
ATTGGTCAATCCGTTCGCGAGATATGGCCGTTTCGATGTAAGAAACGCTTGAGAAACTCAAAATTTTCGCAGTTCTGATGCTCGAAACGAATAACTGGGACGGCCTAGGGGAAAACTATACATACCGTTGTAATCGGGCAAGTTTCTACTTTCAGATGCAACAGAAAGCATGCGGATTGGTCAATCCGTTCGCGAGATATGGCCGTTTTGATGTAAGAAACGCTTGAGAAAATCAAAATTTTCGCAGTTCTGATGCTCGAAACGAATAACTAGAACGGCCTAGGGGAAAAGTGCGCATACCGTTGTAATCGGGCGTGTTTCTACTTTCAGAAGCAACAGAAATTTTGCGGATTGGTCAATCCGTTCGCGAGATATGGTAGTTTGGAGGTAAGAAACGCTTGAGAAACTCAAAATTTGCTCAGTTCTGATGCTCGAAACGAATAACTAGAACGGCCTAGGGGAAAAGTGCGCATACCGTTGTAATCGGGCAAGTTTCTACTTTCAGAAGCAACAGAAATCATGCGGATTGGTCAATCCGTTCGCGAGATATGGCCGTTTCGATGTAAGAAACGCTTGAGAAACTCAAAATTTTCGCAGTTCTGATGCTCGAAACGAATAACTGGGACGGCCTAGGGGAAAACTATACATACCGTTGTAATCGGGCAAGTTTCTACTTTCAGATGCAACAGAAATCATGCGGATTGGTCAATCCGTTCGCGAGATATGGCCGTTTCGATGTAAGAAACGCTTGAGAAACTCAAAATTTTCGCAGTTCTGATGCTCGAAACGAATAACTAGAACGGCCTAGGGGAAAAGTATACATACCGTTGTAATCGGGCGAGTTTCTACTTTCAGAAGCAACAGAAATCATGCGGATTGGTCAATCCGTTCGCGAGATATGGCCGTTTTGATGTAAGAAACGCTTGAGAAATTCAAAATTTTCGCAGTTCTGATGCTCGAAACGAATAACTAGAACGGCCTAGGGGAAAAGTGCGCATAACGTTGTAATCGGGCGAGTTTCTACTTTCAGAAGCAACAGAAATTTTGCGGATTGGTCAATCCGTTCGCGAGATATTGTAGTTTGGAGGTAAGAAACGCTTGAGAAACTCAAAATTTGCTCAGTTCTGATGCTTGAAACGAATAACTAGAACGGCCTAGGGGAAAAGTACGCATACCGTTGTAATCGGGCGAGTTTCTACTTTCAGATGCAACAGAAATTTTGCGGATTGGTCAATCCGTTCGCGAGATATGGCAGTTTGGAAGTAAGAAACGCTTGAGAAACTCAAAATTTGCGCAGTTCTGATGCTCGAAACGAATAACTAGAACGGCCTAGGGGAAAAGTGCGCATACCGTTGTAATCGGGCAAGTTTCTACTTTCAGAAGCAACAGAAATCATGCGGATTGGTCAATCCGTTCGCGAGATATGGCCGTTTCGATGTAAGAAACGCTTGAGAAACTCAAAATTTTCGCAGTTCTGATGCTCGAAACGAATAACTGGGACGGCCTAGGGGAAAACTATACATACCGTTGTAATCGGGCAAGTTTCTACTTTCAGATGCAACAGAAAGCATGCGGATTGGTCAATCCGTTCGCGAGATATGGCCGTTTTGATGTAAGAAACGCTTGAGAAACTCAAAATTTTCGCAGTTCTGATGCTCGAAACGAATAACTAGAACGGCCTAGGGGAAAAGTACGCATACCGTTGTAATCGGGCGAGTTTCTACTTTCAGATGCAGCAGAAATTTTGCGGATTGGTCAATCCGTTCGCGAGATATGGCAGTTTGGAGGTATGAAACGCTTGAGAAACTCAAAATTTTCGCCGTTCTGATGCTCGAAACGAATAACTGGGACGGCCTAGGGGAAAAGTATACATACGGTTGTAATCGGGCGAGTTTCTACTTTCAGAAGCAACAGAAATCTTGCGGATTGGTCAATCCGTTCGCGAGATATGGCCGTTTTGATGTAAGAAACGCTTGAGAAACTCAAAATTTTCGCAGTTCTGATGCTCGAAACGAATAACTAGAACGGCCTAGGGGAAAAGTGCGCATACCGTTGTAATCGGGCGAGTTTCTACTTTCAGAAGCAACAGAAATTTTGCGGATTGGTCAATCCGTTCGCGAGATATTGTAGTTTGGAGGTAAGAAACGCTTGAGAAACTCAAAATTTGCTCAGTTCTGATGCTTGAAACGAATAACTAGAACGGCCTAGGGGAAAAGTACGCATACCGTTGTAATCGGGCGAGTTTCTACTTTCAGATGCAACAGAAATTTTGCGGATTGGTCAATCCGTTCGCGAGATATGGCAGTTTGGAAGTAAGAAACGCTTGAGAAACTCAAAATTTGCGCAGTTCTGATGCTCGAAACGAATAACTAGAAAGGCCTAGGGGAAAAGTGCGCATACCGTTGTAATCGGGCGAGTTTCTACTTTCAGAAGCAACAGAAATCATGCGGATTGGTCAATCCGTTCGCGAGATATGGCCGTTTCGATGTAAGAAACGCTTGAGAAACTCAAAATTTTCGCAGTTCTGATGCTCGAAACGATTAACTGGGACGGCCTAGGGGAAAACTATACATACCGTTGTAATCGGGCGAGTTTCTACTTTCAGATGCAACAGAAATCATGCGAATTGGTCAATCCGTTCGGGAGATATGGCCGTTTTGATGTAAGAAACGCTTGAGAAACTCAAAATTTTCGCAGTTCTGATGCTCGAAACGAATAACTAGAACGGCCTAGGGGAAAAGTGCGCATACCGTTGTAATCGGGCGTGTTTCTACTTTCAGAAGCAACAGAAATTTTGCGGATTGGTCAATCCGTTCGCGAGATATGGTAGTTTGGAGGTAAGACACGCTTGAGAAACTCAAAATTTGCTCAGTTCTGATGCTCGAAACGAATAACCAGAACGGCCTAGGGGAAAAGTACGCATAACGTTGTAATCGGGCGAGTTTCTACTTTCAGAAGCAACAGAAATTTTGCGGATTGGTCAATCCGTTCGCGAGATATGGCAGTTTGGAAGTAAGAAACGCTTGAGAAACTCAAAATTTGCGCAGTTCTGATGCTCGAAACGAATAACTAGAAAGGCCTAGGGGAAAAGTGCGCATACCGTTGTAATCGGGCGAGTTTCTACTTTCAGAAGCAACAGAAATCATGCGGATTGGTCAATCCGTTCGCGAGATATGGCCGTTTCGATGTAAGAAACGCTTGAGAAACTCAAAATTTTCGCAGTTCTGATGCTCGAAACGATTAACTGGGACGGCCTAGGGGAAAACTATACATACCGTTGTAATCGGGCGAGTTTCTACTTTCAGATGCAACAGAAATCATGCGAATTGGTCAATCCGTTCGGGAGATATGGCCGTTTTGATGTAAGAAACGCTTGAGAAACTCAAAATTTTCGCAGTTCTGATGCTCGAAACGAATAACTAGAACGGCCTAGGGGAAAAGTGCGCATACCGTTGTAATCGGGCGTGTTTCTACTTTCAGAAGCAACAGAAATTTTGCGGATTGGTCAATCCGTTCGCGAGATATGGTAGTTTGGAGGTAAGACACGCTTGAGAAACTCAAAATTTGCTCAGTTCTGATGCTCGAAACGAATAACCAGAACGGCCTAGGGGAAAAGTACGCATAACGTTGTAATCGGGCGAGTTTCTACTTTCAGATGCAACAGAAATTTTGCGGATTGGTCAATCCGTTCGCGAGATATGGCAGTTTGGAAGTAAGAAACGCTTGAGAAACTCAAAATTTGCGCAGTTCTGATGCTCGAAACGAATAACTAGAACGGCCTAGGTGAAAAGTGCGCATACCGTTGTAATCGGGCGACTTTCTACTTTCAAATGCAACAGAAATTTTGCGGATTGGTCAATCCGTTCGCGAGATATGGTAGTTTGGAGGTAAGACACGCTTGAGAAACTCAAAATTTGCTCAGTTCTGATGCTCGAAACGAATAACCAGAACGGCCTAGGGGAAAAGTACGCATAACGTTGTAATCGGGCGAGTTTCTACTTTCAGATGCAACAGAAATTTTGCGGATTGGTCAATCCGTTCGCGAGATATGGCAGTTTGGAGGTAAGAAACGCTTGAGAAACTCAAAATTTTCGCAGTTCTGATGCTCGAAACGAATAACTAGAACCGCCTAGGGGAAAAGTGCGCATACCGTTGTAATCGGGCGAGTTTCTACTTTCAGATGCAACAGAAATCATGCGGATTGGTCAATCCGTTCGCGAGATATGGCCGTTTCGATGTAAGAAACGCTTGAGAAACTCAAAATTTTTGCAGTTCTGATGCTCGAAACGAATAACTGGGACGGCCTAGGGGAAAACTATACATACCGTTGTAATCGGGCGAGTTTCTACTTTCAGATGCAACAGAAAGCATGCGGATTGGTCAATCCGTTCGCGAGATATGGCCGTTTTGATGTAAGAAACGCTTGAGAAACTCAAAATTTTCGCAGTTCTGATGCTCGAAACGAATAACTAGAACGGCCTAGGGGAAAAGTGCGCATACCGTTGTAATCGGGCGTGTTTCTACTTTCAGAAGCAACAGAAATTTTGCGGATTGGTCAATCCGTTCGCGAGATATGGTAGTTTGGAGGTAAGAAACGCTTGAGAAACTCAAAATTTGCTCAGTTCTGATGCTCGAAACGAATAACTAGAACGGCCTAGGGGAAAAGTACGCATACCGTTGTAATCGGGCGAGTTTCTACTTTCAGATGCAACAGAAATTTTGCGGATTGGTCAATCCGTTCGCGAGATATGGCAGTTTGGAGGTAAGAAACGCTTGAGAAACTCAAAATTTTCGCCGTTCTGATGCTCGAAACGAATAATTAGAACGGCCTAGGGGAAAAGTACGCATACCGTTGTAATCGGGCGAATTTCTACTTTCAGATGCAACAGAAATTTTGCGGATTGGTCAATCCGTTCGCGAGATATGGCAGTTTGGAAGTAAGAAACGCTTGAGAAACTCAAAATTTGCGCAGTTCTGATGCTCGAAACGAATAACTAGAACGGCCTAGGGGAAAAGTGCGCATACCGTTGTAATCGGGCGAGTTTCTACTTTCAAATGCAACAGAAATTTTGCGGATCGGTCAATCCGTTAGCGAGATATGGCAGTTTGGATGTAAGAAACGCTTGAGAAACTCAAAATTTTCGCAGTTCTGATGCTCGAAACGAATAACTAGAACCGCCTAGGGGAAAAGTGCGCATACCGTTGTAATCGGGCGAGTTTCTACTTTCAGATGCAACAGAAATCATGCGGATTGGTCAATCCGTTCGCGAGATATGGCCGTTTTGATGTAAGAAACGCTTGAGAAACTCAAAATTTTCGCAGTTCTGATGCTCGAAACGAATAACTAGAACGGCCTAGGGGAAAAGTGCGCATACCGTTGTAATCGGGCGAGTTTTTACTTTCAGAAGCAACAGAAATTTTGCGGATTGGTCAATCCGTTCGCGAGATATGGTAGTTTGGAGGTAAGAAACGCTTGAGAAACTCAAAATTTGCTCAGTTCTGATGCTCGAAACGAATAACTAGAACGGCCTAGGGGAAAAGTGCGCATTCCGTTGTAATCGGGCGAGTTTCTACTTTCAGAAGCAACAGAAATCATGCGGATTGGTCAATCCGTTCGCGAGATATGGCCGTTTCGATGTAAGAAACGCTTGAGAAACTCAAAATTTTTGCAGTTCTGATGCTCGAAACGAATAACTGGGACGGCCTAGGGGAAAACTATACATACCGTTGTAATCGGGCGAGTTTCTACTTTCAGATGCAACAGAAAGCATGCGGATTGGTCAATCCGTTCGCGAGATATGGCCGTTTTGATGTAAGAAACGCTTGAGAAACTCAAAATTTGCGCAGTTCTGATGCTCGAAACGAATAACTAGAACGGCCTAGGGGAAAAGTGCGCATACCGTTGTAATCGGGCGAGTTTCTACTTTCAAATGCAACAGAAATTTTGCGGATCGGTCAATCCGTTAGCGAGATATGGCAGTTTGGATGTAAGAAACGCTTGAGAAACTCAAAATTTTCGCAGTTCTGATGCTCGAAACGAATAACTAGAACCGCCTAGGGGAAAAGTGCGCATACCGTTGTAATCGGGCGAGTTTCTACTTTCAGATGCAACAGAAATCATGCGGATTGGTCAATCCGTTCGCGAGATATGGCAGTTTGGAGGTAAGAAACGCTTGAGAAACTCAAAATTTTCGCCGTTCTGATGCTCGAAACGAATAATTAGAACGGCCTAGGGGAAAAGTACGCATACCGTTGTAATCGGGCGAATTTCTACTTTCAGATGCAACAGAAATTTTGCGGATTGGTCAATCCGTTCGCGAGATATGGCAGTTTGGAAGTAAGAAACGCTTGAGAAACTCAAAATTTGCGCAGTTCTGATGCTCGAAACGAATAACTAGAACGGCCTAGGGGAAAAGTGCGCATACCGTTGTAATCGGGCGAGTTTCTACTTTCAAATGCAACAGAAATTTTGCGGATCGGTCAATCCGTTAGCGAGATATGGCAGTTTGGATGTAAGAAACGCTTGAGAAACTCAAAATTTTCGCAGTTCTGATGCTCGAAACGAATAACTAGAACCGCCTAGGGGAAAAGTGCGCATACCGTTGTAATCGGGCGAGTTTCTACTTTCAGATGCAACAGAAATCATGCGGATTGGTCAATCCGTTCGCGAGATATGGCCGTTTTGATGTGAGAAACGCTTGAGAAACTCAAAATTTTCGCAGTTCTGATGCTCGAAACGAATAACTAGAACGGCCTAGGGGAAAAGTGCGCATACCGTTGTAATCGGGCGAGTTTTTACTTTCAGAAGCAACAGAAATTTTGCGGATTGGTCAATCCGTTCGCGAGATATGGTAGTTTGGAGGTAAGAAACGCTTGAGAAACTCAAAATTTGCTCAGTTCTGATGCTCGAAACGAATAACTAGAACGGCCTAGGGGAAAAGTACGCATACCGTTGTAATCGGGCGAGTTTCTACTTTCAGATGCGACAGAAATTTTGCGGATTGGTCAATCCGTTCGCGAGATATGGCAGTTTGGAAGTAAGAAACGCTTGAGAAACTCAAAATTTTCGCAGTTCTGATGCTCGAAACGAATAACTGGGACGGCCTAGGGGAAAACTATACATACCGTTGTAATCGGGCGAGTTTCTACTTTCAGATGCAACAGAAATCATGCGGATTGGTCAATCCGTTCGCGAGATATGGCCGTTTTGATGTAAGAAACGCTTGAGAAACTCAAAATTTTCGCAGTTCTGATGCTCGAAACGAATAACTAGAACGGCCTTGGGTAAAAGTGCGCATACCGTTGTAATCGGGCGTGTTTCTACTTTCAGAAGCAACAGAAATTTTGCGGATTGGTCAATCCGTTCGCGAGATATGGTAGTTTGGAGGTAAGAAACGCTTGAGAAACTCAAAATTTTCGCAGTTCTGATGCTCGAAACGAATAACTAGAACGGCCTAGGGGAAAAGTACGTATACCGTTGTAATCGGGCGAGTTTCTACTTTCAGATGCGACAGAAATTTTGCGGATTGGTCAATCCGTTCGTGAGATATTGTAGTTTGGAGGTAAGAAACGCTTGAGAAACTCAAAATTTGCTCAGTTCTGATGCTCGAAACGAATAACTAGAACGTCCTAGGGGAAAAGTACGCATACCGTTGTAATCGGGCGAGTTTCTACTTTCAGATGCAACAGAAATCATGCGGATTGGTCATTCCGTTCGCGAGATATGGCCGTTTCGATGTAAGAAACGCTTGAGCAACTCAAAATTTTCGCAGTTCTGATGCTCGAAACGAATAACTGGGACGGCCTAGGGGAAAACTATACACACCGTTGTAATCGGGCGAGTTTCTAGTTTCAAAAGCAACAGAAATCATGCGGATCGGTCAATCCGTTCGCGAGATATGGCCGTTTTGATGTAAGAAACGCTTGAGAAACTCAAAATTTTCGCAGTTCTGATGCTCGAAACGAATAACTGGAACGGCGTAGGGGAAAACTATACATACCGTTGTAATCGGGCGAGTTTCTACTTTCAGAAGCAACAGAAATCATGCGGATTGGTCAATCCGTTCGCGAGATATGGCCGTTTTGATGTAAGAAACGCTTGAGAAACTCAAAATTTTCGCAGTTCTGATGCTCGAAACGAATAACTGGAACGGCCTAGGGGAAAATTACACATCCGTTGTAATCGGGCGAGACTCTACTTTCAGATGCAACAGAAATTTTGCGGATTGGTCAATCCGTTCGCGAGATATGGCAGTTTGGAGGTAAGAAACGCTTGAGAAACTCAAAATTTTCGCCGTTCTGATGCTCGAAACGAATAATTAGAACGGCCTAGGGGAATAGTACGCATACCGTTGTAATCGGGCGAGTTTCTACTTTCAGATGCAACAGAAATTTTGCGGATTGGTCAATCCGTTCGCGAGATATGGCAGTTTGGAAGTAAGAAACGCTTGAGAAACTCAAAATTTTCGCAGTTCTGATGCTCGAAACGAATAACTAGAACGGCCTAGGGGAAAAGTGCGCATACCGTTGTAATCGGGCGAGTTTCTACTTTCAGATGCAACAGAAATCATGCGGATTGGTCAATCCGTTCGCGAGATATGGCCGTTTGGATGTAAGAAACGCTTGAGAAACTCAAAATTTTCGCAGTTCTGATGCTCGAAACGAATAACTGGGACGGCCTAGGGGAAAACTATACACACCGTTGTAATCGGGCGAGTTTCTAGTTTCAGAAGCAACAGAAATCATGCGGATTGGTCAATCCGTTCGCGAGATATGGCCGTTTTGATGTAAGAAACGCTTGAGAAACTCAAAATTTTCGCCGTTCTGATGCTCGAAACGAATAATTAGAACGGCCTAGGGGAAAAGTGCGCATACCGTTGTAATCGGGCGAGTTTCTACTTTCAGATGCAACAGAAATTTTGCGGATCGGTCAATCCGTTCGCGAGATATGGCAGTTTGGATGTAAGAAACGCTTGAGAAACTCAAAATTTTCGCAGTTCTGATGCTCGAAACGAATAACTAGAACCGCCTAGGGGAAAAGTGCGCATACCGTTGTAATCGGGCGAGTTTCTACTTTCAGATGCAACAGAAATCATGCGGATTGGTCAATCCGTTCGCGAGATATGGCCGTTTCGATGTAAGAAACGCTTGAGAAACTCAAAATTTTCGCAGTTCTGATGCTCGAAACGAATAACTGGGACGGCCTAGGGGAAAACTATACATACCGTTGTAATCGGGCGAGTTTCTACTTTCAGAAGCAACAGAAATCATGCGGATTGGTCAATCCGTTCGCGAGATATGGCCGTTTTGATGTAAGAAACGCTTGAGAAACTCAAAATTTTCGCAGTTCTGATGCTCGAAACGAATAACTAGAACGGCCTAGGGGAAAAGTGCGCATACCGTTGTAATCGGGCGAGTTTCTACTTTCAGAAGCAACAGAAATCATGCGGATTGGTCAATCCGTTCGCGAGATATGGCCGTTTTGATGTAAGAAACGTTTGAGAAACTCAAAATTTTCGCAGTTCTGATGCTCGAAACGAATAACTGGAACGGCGTAGGGGAAAATTATACATACCGTTGTAATCGGGCGAGTTTCTACTTTCAGAAGCAACAGAAATCATGCGGATTGGTCCATCCGTTCGCGAGATATGGCCGTTTTGATGTAAGAAACGCTTGAGAAACTCAAAATTTTCGCAGTTCTGATGCTCGAAACGAATAACTGGAACGGCGTAGGGGAAAACTATACATACCGTTGTAATCGGGCGAGTTTCTACTTTCAGAAGCAACAGAAATCATGCGGATTGGTCAATCCGTTCGCGAGATATGGCCGTTTTGATGTAAGAAACGCTTGAGAAACTCAAAATTTTCGCAGTTCTGATGCTCGAAACGAATAACTGGAACGGCCTAGGGGAAAATTACACATCCGTTGTAATCGGGCGAGACTCTACTTTCAGATGCAACAGAAATTTTGCGGATTGGTCAATCCGTTCGCGAGATATGGCAGTTTGGAGGTAAGAAACGCTTGAGAAACTCAAAATTTTCGCCGTTCTGATGCTCGAAACGAATAATTAGAACGGCCTAGGGGAATAGTACGCATACCGTTGTAATCGGGCGAGTTTCTACTTTCAGATGCAACAGAAATTTTGCGGATTGGTCAATCCGTTCGCGAGATATGGCAGTTTGGAAGTAAGAAACGCTTGAGAAACTCAAAATTTTCGCAGTTCTGATGCTCGAAACGAATAACTAGAACGGCCTAGGGGAAAAGTGCGCATACCGTTGTAATCGGGCGAGTTTCTACTTTCAGATGCAACAGAAATCATGCGGATTGGTCAATCCGTTCGCGAGATATGGCCGTTTGGATGTAAGAAACGCTTGAGAAACTCAAAATTTTCGCAGTTCTGATGCTCGAAACGAATAACTGGGACGGCCTAGGGGAAAACTATACACACCGTTGTAATCGGGCGAGTTTCTAGTTTCAGAAGCAACAGAAATCATGCGGATTGGTCAATCCGTTCGCGAGATATGGCCGTTTTGATGTAAGAAACGCTTGAGAAACTCAAAATTTTCGCCGTTCTGATGCTCGAAACGAATAATTAGAACGGCCTAGGGGAAAAGTGCGCATACCGTTGTAATCGGGCGAGTTTCTACTTTCAGATGCAACAGAAATTTTGCGGATCGGTCAATCCGTTCGCGAGATATGGCAGTTTGGATGTAAGAAACGCTTGAGAAACTCAAAATTTTCGCAGTTCTGATGCTCGAAACGAATAACTAGAACCGCCTAGGGGAAAAGTGCGCATACCGTTGTAATCGGGCGAGTTTCTACTTTCAGATGCAACAGAAATCATGCGGATTGGTCAATCCGTTCGCGAGATATGGCCGTTTCGATGTAAGAAACGCTTGAGAAACTCAAAATTTTCGCAGTTCTGATGCTCGAAACGAATAACTGGGACGGCCTAGGGGAAAACTATACATACCGTTGTAATCGGGCGAGTTTCTACTTTCAGAAGCAACAGAAATCATGCGGATTGGTCAATCCGTTCGCGAGATATGGCCGTTTTGATGTAAGAAACGCTTGAGAAACTCAAAATTTTCGCAGTTCTGATGCTCGAAACGAATAACTAGAACGGCCTAGGGGAAAAGTGCGCATACCGTTGTAATCGGGCGAGTTTCTACTTTCAGAAGCAACAGAAATCATGCGGATTGGTCAATCCGTTCGCGAGATATGGCCGTTTTGATGTAAGAAACGTTTGAGAAACTCAAAATTTTCGCAGTTCTGATGCTCGAAACGAATAACTGGAACGGCGTAGGGGAAAATTATACATACCGTTGTAATCGGGCGAGTTTCTACTTTCAGAAGCAACAGAAATCATGCGGATTGGTCCATCCGTTCGCGAGATATGGCCGTTTTGATGTAAGAAACGCTTGAGAAACTCAAAATTTTCGCAGTTCTGATGCTCGAAACGAATAACTAGTACGGCCTTGGGGAAAAGTGCGCATACCGTTGTAATCGGGCGAGTTTCTACTTTCAGATTCAACAGAAATCATGCGGATTGGTCCATCCGTTCGCGAGATATGGCCGTTTGGATGTAAGAAACGCTTGAGAAACTCAAAATTTTCGCAGTTCTGATGCTCGAAACGAATAACTAGAACGGCCTAGGGGAAAAGCACGCATACCGTTGTAATCGGGCGAGTTTCTACTTTCAGATGCAACAGAAATTTTGCGGATTGGTCAATCCGTTCGTGAGATATGGCAGTTTGGAGGTAAGAAACGCTTGAGAAACTCAAAATTTTCGCCGTTCTGATGCTCGAAACGAATAATTAGAACGGCCTAGGGGAATAGTACGCATACCGTTGTAATCGGGCGAGTTTCTACTTTCAGATGCAACAGAAATTTTGCGGATTGGTCAATCCGTTCGCGAGATATGGCAGTTTGGAAATAAGAAACGCTTGAGAAACTCAAAATTTGCGCAGTTCTGATGCTCGAAACGAATAACTAGAACGGCCTAGGGGAAAAGTGCGCATACCGTTGTAATCGGGCGAGTTTCTACTTTCAGATGCAACAGAAATTTTGCGGATCGGTCAATCCGTTCGCGAGATATGGCAGTTTGGATGTAAGAAACTGTTGAGAAACTCAAAATTTTCGCAGTTCCGATGCTCGAAACGAATAACTGGAACGGCCTAGGGGAAAACTACACATCCGTTGTAATCGGGCGAGTCTCTACTTTCAGATGCAACAGAAATTTTGCGGATTGATCAATCCGTTCGCGAGATATGGCCGTTTGGATGTAAGAAACGCTAGAGAAACTCAAAATTTTCGCAGTTCTGATGCTCGAAACGAATAACTGGGACGGCCTAGGGGAAAACTATACACACCGTTGTAATCGGGCGAGTTTCTAGTTTCAGAAGCAACAGAAATCATGCGGATTGGTCAATCCGTTCGCGAGATATGGCCGTTTTGATGTAAGAAACGCTTGAGAAACTCAAAATTTTCGCCGTTCTGATGCTCGAAACGAATAATTAGAACGGCCTAGGGGAAAAGTGCGCATACCGTTGTAATCGGGCGAGTTTCTACTTTCAGATGCAACAGAAATTTTGCGGATCGGTCAATCCGTTCGCGAGATATGGCAGTTTGGATGTAAGAAACGCTTGAGAAACTCAAAATTTTCGCAGTTCTGATGCTCGAAACGAATAACTAGAACCGCCTAGGGGAAAAGTGCGCATACCGTTGTAATCGGGCGAGTTTCTACTTTCAGATGCAACAGAAATCATGCGGATTGGTCAATCCGTTCGCGAGATATGGCCGTTTCGATGTAAGAAACGCTTGAGAAACTCAAAATTTCCGCAGTTCTGATGCTCGAAACGAATAACTGGGACGGCCTAGGGGAAAACTATACATACCGTTGTAATCGGGCGAGTTTCTACTTTCAGAAGCAACAGAAATCATGCGGATTGGTCAATCCGTTCGCGAGATCTGGCCGTTTTGATGTAAGAAACGCTTGAGAAACTCAAAATTTTCGCAGTTCTGATGCTCGAAACGAATAACTAGAACGGCCTAGGGGAAAAGTGCGCATACCGTTGTAATCGGGCGAGTTTCTACTTTCAGAAGCAACAGAAATTTTGCGGATTGGTCAATCCGTTCGCGAGATATTGTAGTTTGGAGGTAAGAAACGCTTGAGAAACTCAAAATTTGCTCAGTTCTGATGCTTGAAACGAATAACTATAACGGCCTAGAGGAAAAGTACGCATACCGTTGTAATCGGGCGAGTTTCTACTTTCAGATGCAACAGAAATTTTGCGGATTGGTCAATCCGTTCGCGAGATATGGCAGTTTGGAAGTAAGAAACGCTTGAGAAACTCAAAATTTGCGCAGTTCTGATACTCGAAACGAATAACTAGAACGGCCTAGGGGAAAAGTGCGCATACCGTTGTAATCGGGCGAGTTTCTAGTTCCAAAAGCAACAGAAATCATGCGGATCGGTCAATCCGTTCGCGAGATATGGCCGTTTTGATGTAAGAAACGCTTGAGAAACACAAAATTTTCGCAGTTCTGATGCTCGAAACGAATAACTGGAACGGCGTAGGGGAAAATTATACATACCGTTGTAATCGGGCGAGTTTCTACTTTCAGAAGCAACAGAAATCATGCGGATTGGTCAATCCGTTCGCGAGATATGGCCGTTTTGATGTAAGAAACGCTTGAGAAACTCAAAATTTTCGCAGTTCTGATGCTCGAAACGAATAACTAGAACGGCCTAGGGGAAAACTATACATACCGTTGTAATCGGGCGAGTTTCTACTTTCAGAAGCAACAGAAATCATGCGGATTGGTCAATCCGTTCGCGAGATCTGGCCGTTTTGATGTAAGAAACGCTTGAGAAACTCAAAATTTTCGCAGTTCTGATGCTCGAAACGAATAACTAGAACGGCCTAGGGGAAAAGTGCGCATACCGTTGTAATCGGGCGAGTTTCTACTTTCAGAAGCAACAGAAATTTTGCGGATTGGTCAATCCGTTCGCGAGATATTTTAGTTTGGAGGTAAGAAACGCTTGAGAAACTCAAAATTTGCTCAGTTCTGATGCTTGAAACGAATAACTATAACGGCCTAGAGGAAAAGTACGCATCCCGTTGTAATCGGGCGAGTTTCTACTTTCAGATGCAACAGAAATTTTGCGGATTGGTCAATCCGTTCGCGAGATATGGCAGTTTGGAAGTAAGAAGCGCTTGAGAAACTCAAAATTTGCGCAGTTCTGATACTCGAAACGAATAACTAGAACGGCCTAGGGGAAAAGTGCGCATACCGTTGTAATCGGGCGAGTTTCTAGTTCCAAAAGCAACAGAAATCATGCGGATCGGTCAATCCGTTCGCGAGATATGGCCGTTTTGATGTAAGAAACGCTTGAGAAACTCAAAATTTTCGCAGTTCTGAAGCTCGAAACAAATAACTGGAACGGCGTAGGGGAAAATTATACATACCGTTGTAATCGGGCGAGTTTCTACTTTCAGAAGCAACAGAAATCATGCGGATTGGTCAATCCGTTCGCGAGATATGGCCGTTTTGATGTAAGAAACGCTTGAGAAACTCAAAATTTTCGCAGTTCTGATGCTCGAAACGAATAACTAGAACGGCCTAGGGGAAAATTACACATCCGTTGTAATCGGGCGAGACTCTACTTTCAGATGCAACAGAAATTTTGCGGATTGGTCAATCCGTTCGCGAGATATGGCAGTTTGGAGGTAAGAAACGCTTGAGAAACTCAAAATTTTCGCAGTTCTGATGCTCGAAACGAATAACTAGTACGGCCTTGGGGAAAAGTGCGCATACCGTTGTAATCGGGCGAGTTTCTACTTTCAGATGCAACAGAAATCATGCGGATTGGTCCATCCGTTCGCGAGATATGGCCGTTTGGATGTAAGAAACGCTTGAGAAACTCAAAATTTTCGCAGTTCTGATGCTCGAAACGAATAACTAGAACGGCCTAGGGGAAAAGCACGCATACCGTTGTAATCGGGCGAGTTTCTACTTTCAGATGCAACAGAAATTTTGCGGATTGGTCAATCCGTTCGCGAGATATGGCAGTTTGGAGGTAAGAAACGCTTGAGAAACTCAAAATTTTCGCCGTTCTGATGCTCGAAACGAATAATTAGAACGGCCTAGGGGAATAGTACGCATACCGTTGTAATCGGGCGAGTTTCTACTTTCAGATGCAACAGAAATTTTGCGGATTGGTCAATCCGTTCGCGAGATATGGCAGTTTGGAAATAAGAAACGCTTGAGAAACTCAAAATTTGCGCAGTTCTGATGCTCGAAACGAATAACTAGAACGGCCTAGGGGAAAAGTGCGCATACCGTTGTAATCGGGCGAGTTTCTACTTTCAGATGCAACAGAAATTTTGCGGATCGGTCAATCCGTTCGCGAGATATGGCAGTTTGGATGTAAGAAACTGTTGAGAAACTCAAAATTTTCGCAGTTCCGATGCTCGAAACGAATAACTGGAACGGCCTAGGGGAAAACTACACATCCGTTGTAATCGGGCGAGTCTCTACTTTCAGATGCAACAGAAATTTTGCGGATTGATCAATCCGTTCGCGAGATATGGCCGTTTGGATGTAAGAAACGCTAGAGAAACTCAAAATTTTCGCAGTTCTGATGCTCGAAACGAATAACTGGGACGGCCTAGGGGAAAACTATACACACCGTTGTAATCGGGCGAGTTTCTAGTTTCAGAAGCAACAGAAATCATGCGGATTGGTCAATCCGTTCGCGAGATATGGCCGTTTTGATGTAAGAAACGCTTGAGAAACTCAAAATTTTCGCCGTTCTGATGCTCGAAACGAATAATTAGAACGGCCTAGGGGAAAAGTGCGCATACCGTTGTAATCGGGCGAGTTTCTACTTTCAGATGCAACAGAAATTTTGCGGATCGGTCAATCCGTTCGCGAGATATGGCAGTTTGGATGTAAGAAACGCTTGAGAAACTCAAAATTTTCGCAGTTCTGATGCTCGAAACGAATAACTAGAACCGCCTAGGGGAAAAGTGCGCATACCGTTGTAATCGGGCGAGTTTCTACTTTCAGATGCAACAGAAATCATGCGGATTGGTCAATCCGTTCGCGAGATATGGCCGTTTCGATGTAAGAAACGCTTGAGAAACACAAAATTTGCTCAGTTCTGATGCTTGAAACGAATAACTATAACGGCCTAGAGGAAAAGTACGCATACCGTTGTAATCGGGCGAGTTTCTACTTTCAGAAGCAACAGAAATTTTGCGGATTGGTCAATCCGTTCGCGAGATATTGTAGTTTGGAGGTAAGAAACGCTTGAGAAACTCAAAATTTGCTCAGTTCTGATGCTTGAAACGAATAACTATAACGGCCTAGAGGAAAAGTACGCATACCGTTGTAATCGGGCGAGTTTCTACTTTCAGATGCAACAGAAATTTTGCGGATTGGTCAATCCGTTCGCGAGATATGGCAGTTTGGAAGTAAGAAACGCTTGAGAAACTCAAAATTTGCGCAGTTCTGATACTCGAAACGAATAACTAGAACGGCCTAGGGGAAAAGTGCGCATACCGTTGTAATCGGGCGAGTTTCTAGTTCCAAAAGCAACAGAAATCATGCGGATCGGTCAATCCGTTCGCGAGATATGGCCGTTTTGATGTAAGAAACGCTTGAGAAACACAAAATTTTCGCAGTTCTGATGCTCGAAACGAATAACTGGAACGGCGTAGGGGAAAATTATACATACCGTTGTAATCGGGCGAGTTTCTACTTTCAGAAGCAACAGAAATCATGCGGATTGGTCAATCCGTTCGCGAGATATGGCCGTTTTGATGTAAGAAACGCTTGAGAAACTCAAAATTTTCGCAGTTCTGATGCTCGAAACGAATAACTAGAACGGCCTAGGGGAAAACTATACATACCGTTGTAATCGGGCGAGTTTCTACTTTCAGAAGCAACAGAAATCATGCGGATTGGTCAATCCGTTCGCGAGATCTGGCCGTTTTGATGTAAGAAACGCTTGAGAAACTCAAAATTTTCGCAGTTCTGATGCTCGAAACGAATAACTAGAACGGCCTAGGGGAAAAGTGCGCATACCGTTGTAATCGGGCGAGTTTCTACTTTCAGAAGCAACAGAAATTTTGCGGATTGGTCAATCCGTTCGCGAGATATTTTAGTTTGGAGGTAAGAAACGCTTGAGAAACTCAAAATTTGCTCAGTTCTGATGCTTGAAACGAATAACTATAACGGCCTAGAGGAAAAGTACGCATCCCGTTGTAATCGGGCGAGTTTCTACTTTCAGATGCAACAGAAATTTTGCGGATTGGTCAATCCGTTCGCGAGATATGGCAGTTTGGAAGTAAGAAGCGCTTGAGAAACTCAAAATTTGCGCAGTTCTGATACTCGAAACGAATAACTAGAACGGCCTAGGGGAAAAGTGCGCATACCGTTGTAATCGGGCGAGTTTCTAGTTCCAAAAGCAACAGAAATCATGCGGATCGGTCAATCCGTTCGCGAGATATGGCCGTTTTGATGTAAGAAACGCTTGAGAAACTCAAAATTTTCGCAGTTCTGAAGCTCGAAACAAATAACTGGAACGGCGTAGGGGAAAATTATACATACCGTTGTAATCGGGCGAGTTTCTACTTTCAGAAGCAACAGAAATCATGCGGATTGGTCAATCCGTTCGCGAGATATGGCCGTTTTGATGTAAGAAACGCTTGAGAAACTCAAAATTTTCGCAGTTCTGATGCTCGAAACGAATAACTAGAACGGCCTAGGGGAAAATTACACATCCGTTGTAATCGGGCGAGACTCTACTTTCAGATGCAACAGAAATTTTGCGGATTGGTCAATCCGTTCGCGAGATATGGCAGTTTGGAGGTAAGAAACGCTTGAGAAACTCAAAATTTTCGCAGTTCTGATGCTCGAAACGAATAACTAGTACGGCCTTGGGGAAAAGTGCGCATACCGTTGTAATCGGGCGAGTTTCTACTTTCAGATGCAACAGAAATCATGCGGATTGGTCCATCCGTTCGCGAGATATGGCCGTTTGGATGTAAGAAACGCTTGAGAAACTCAAAATTTTCGCAGTTCTGATGCTCGAAACGAATAACTAGAACGGCCTAGGGGAAAAGCACGCATACCGTTGTAATCGGGCGAGTTTCTACTTTCAGATGCAACAGAAATTTTGCGGATTGGTCAATCCGTTCGCGAGATATGGCAGTTTGGAGGTAAGAAACGCTTGAGAAACTCAAAATTTTCGCCGTTCTGATGCTCGAAACGAATAATTAGAACGGCCTAGGGGAATAGTACGCATACCGTTGTAATCGGGCGAGTTTCTACTTTCAGATGCAACAGAAATTTTGCGGATTGGTCAATCCGTTCGCGAGATATGGCAGTTTGGAGATAAGAAACGCTTGAGAAACTCAAAATTTTCGCAGTTCTGATGCTCGAAACGAATAACTAGAACGGCCTAGGGGAAAAGTGCGCATACCGTTGTAATCGGGCGAGTTTCTAGTTTCAGAAGCAACAGAAATCATGCGGATTGGTCAATCCGTTCGCGAGATATGGCCGTTTTGATGTAAGAAACGCTTGAGAAACTCAAAATTTTCGCCGTTCTGATGCTCGAAACGAATAATTAGAACGGCCTAGGGGAAAAGTGCGCATACCGTTGTAATCGGGCGAGTTTCTACTTTCAGATGCAACAGAAATTTTGCGGATCGGTCAATCCGTTCGCGAGATATGGCAGTTTGGATGTAAGAAACGCTTGAGAAACTCAAAATTTTCGCAGTTCTGATGCTCGAAACGAATAACTAGAACCGCCTAGGGGAAAAGTGCGCATACCGTTGTAATTGGGCGAGTTTCTACTTTCAAATGCAACAGAAATCATGCGGATTGGTCAATCCGTTCGCGAGATATGGCCGTTTCGATGTAAGAAACGCTTGAGAAACTCAAAATTTTCGCAGTTCTGATGCTCGAAACGAATAACTGGGACGGCCTAGGGGAAAACTATACATACCGTTGTAATCGGGCGAGTTTCTACTTTCAGAAGCAACAGAAATCATGCGGATTGGTCAATCCGTTCGCGAGATATGGCCGTTTTGATGTAAGAAACGCTTGAGAAACTCAAAATTTTCGCAGTTCTGATGCTCGAAACGAATAACTAGAACGGCCTAGGGGAAAAGTGCGCATACCGTTGTAATCGGGCGAGTTTCTACTTTCAGAAGCAACAGAAATTTTGCGGATTGGTCAATCCGTTCGCGAGATATTGTAGTTTGGAGGTAAGAAACGGTTGAGAAACTCAAAATTTGCGCAGTTCTGATGCTCGAAACGAATAACTAGAACGGCCTAGGGGAAAAGTGCGCATACCGTTGTAATCGGGCGAGTTTCTACTTTCAGAAGCAACAGAAATCATGCGGATTGGTCAATCCGTTCGCGAGATATGGCCGTTTCGATGTAAGAAACGCTTGAGAAACTCAAAATTTTCGCAGTTCTGATGCTCGAAACGAATAACTGGGACGGCCTAGGGGAAAACTATACACACCGTTGTAATCGGGCGAGTTTCTAGTTTCAGAAGCAACAGAAACCATGCGGATTGGTCAATCCGTTCGCGAGATATGGCCGTTTTGATGTAAGAAACGCTTGAGAAACTCAAAATTTTCGCAGTTCTGATGCTCGAAACGAATAACTGGAACGGCCTAGGGGAAAACTACACATCCGTTGTAATCGGGCGAGACTCTACTTTCAGATGCAACAGAAATTTTGCGGATTGGTCAATCCGTTCGCGAGATATGGCCGTTTTGATGTAAGAAACGCTTGAGAAACTCAAAATTTTCGCAGTTCTGATGCTCGAAACGAATAACTAGAACGGCCTAGGGGAAAACTATACATACCGTTGTAATCGGGCGAGTTTCTACTTTCAGAAGCAACAGAAATCATGCGGATTGGTCAATCCGTTCGCGAGATCTGGCCGTTTTGATGTAAGAAACGCTTGAGAAACTCAAAATTTTCGCAGTTCTGATGCTCGAAACGAATAACTAGAACGGCCTAGGGGAAAAGTGCGCATACCGTTGTAATCGGGCGAGTTTCTACTTTCAGAAGCAACAGAAATTTTGCGGATTGGTCAATCCGTTCGCGAGATATTGTAGTTTGGAGGTAAGAAACGCTTGAGAAACTCAAAATTTGCTCAGTTCTGATGCTTGAAACGAATAACTATAACGGCCTAGAGGAAAAGTACGCATACCGTTGTAATCGGGCGAGTTTCTACTTTCAGATGCAACAGAAATTTTGCGGATTGGTCAATCCGTTCGCGAGATATGGCAGTTTGGAAGTAAGAAACGCTTGAGAAACTCAAAATTTGCGCAGTTCTGATACTCGAAACGAATAACTAGAACGGCCTAGGGGAAAAGTGCGCATACCGTTGTAATCGGGCGAGTTTCTAGTTCCAAAAGCAACAGAAATCATGCGGATCGGTCAATCCGTTCGCGAGATATGGCCGTTTTGATGTAAGAAACGCTTGAGAAACTCAAAATTTTCGCAGTTCTGAAGCTCGAAACGAATAACTGGAACGGCGTAGGGGAAAATTATACATACCGTTGTAATCGGGCGAGTTTCTACTTTCAGAAGCAACAGAAATCATGCGGATTGGTCAATCCGTTCGCGAGATATGGCCGTTTTGATGTAAGAAACGCTTGAGAAACTCAAAATTTTCGCAGTTCTGATGCTCGAAACGAATAACTAGAACGGCCTAGGGGAAAATTACACATCCGTTGTAATCGGGCGAGACTCTACTTTCAGATGCAACAGAAATTTTGCGGATTGGTCAATCCGTTCGCGAGATATGGCAGTTTGGAGGTAAGAAACGCTTGAGAAACTCAAAATTTTCGCAGTTCTGATGCTCGAAACGAATAACTAGTACGGCCTTGGGGAAAAGTGCGCATACCGTTGTAATCGGGCGAGTTTCTACTTTCAGATGCAACAGAAATCATGCGGATTGGTCCATCCGTTCGCGAGATATGGCCGTTTGGATGTAAGAAACGCTTGAGAAACTCAAAATTTTCGCAGTTCTGATTCTCGAAACGAATAACTAGAACGGCCTTGGGGAAAAGTGCGCATACCGTTGTAATCGGGCGAGTTTCTACTTTCAGATGCAACAGAAATCATGCGGATTGGTCCATCCGTTCGCGAGATATGGCCGTTTGGATGTAAGAAACGCTTGAGAAACTCAAAATTTTCGCAGTTCTGATTCTCGAAACGAATAACTGGAACGGCGTAGGGGAAAATTATACATACCGTTGTAATCGGGCGAGTTTCTACTTTCAGAAGCAACAGAAATCATGCGGATTGGTCAATCCGTTCGCGAGATATGGCCGTTTTGATGTAAGAAACGCTTGAGAAACTCAAAATTTTCGCAGTTCTGATGCTCGAAACGAATAACTGGGACGGCCTAGGGGAAAACTATACATACCGTTGTAATCGGGCGAGTTTCTACTTTCAGAAGCAACAGAAATCATGCGGATTGGTCAATCCGTTCGCGAGATATGGCCGTTTTGATGTAAGAAACGCTTGAGAAACTCAAAATTTTCGCAGTTCTGATGCTCGAAACGAATAACTAGAACGGCCTAGGGGAAAAGTGCGCATACCGTTGTAATCGGGCGAGTTTCTACTTTCAGAAGCAACAGAAATTTTGCGGATTGGTCAATCCGTTCGCGAGATATTGTAGTTTGGAGGTAAGAAACGGTTGAGAAACTCAAAATTTGCGCAGTTCTGATGCTCGAAACGAATAACTAGAACGGCCTAGGGGAAAAGTGCGCATACCGTTGTAATCGGGCGAGTTTCTACTTTCAGAAGCAACAGAAATCATGCGGATTGGTCAATCCGTTCGCGAGATATGGCCGTTTCGATGTAAGAAACGCTTGAGAAACTCAAAATTTTCGCAGTTCTGATGCTCGAAACGAATAACTGGGACGGCCTAGGGGAAAACTATACACACCGTTGTAATCGGGCGAGTTTCTAGTTTCAGAAGCAACAGAAACCATGCGGATTGGTCAATCCGTTCGCGAGATATGGCCGTTTTGATGTAAGAAACGCTTGAGAAACTCAAAATTTTCGCAGTTCTGATGCTCGAAACGAATAACTGGAACGGCCTAGGGGAAAACTACACATCCGTTGTAATCGGGCGAGACTCTACTTTCAGATGCAACAGAAATTTTGCGGATTGGTCAATCCGTTCGCGAGATATGGCCGTTTTGATGTAAGAAACGCTTGAGAAACTCAAAATTTTCGCAGTTCTGATGCTCGAAACGAATAACTAGAACGGCCTAGGGGAAAACTATACATACCGTTGTAATCGGGCGAGTTTCTACTTTCAGAAGCAACAGAAATCATGCGGATTGGTCAATCCGTTCGCGAGATCTGGCCGTTTTGATGTAAGAAACGCTTGAGAAACTCAAAATTTTCGCAGTTCTGATGCTCGAAACGAATAACTAGAACGGCCTAGGGGAAAAGTGCGCATACCGTTGTAATCGGGCGAGTTTCTACTTTCAGAAGCAACAGAAATTTTGCGGATTGGTCAATCCGTTCGCGAGATATTGTAGTTTGGAGGTAAGAAACGCTTGAGAAACTCAAAATTTGCTCAGTTCTGATGCTTGAAACGAATAACTATAACGGCCTAGAGGAAAAGTACGCATACCGTTGTAATCGGGCGAGTTTCTACTTTCAGATGCAACAGAAATTTTGCGGATTGGTCAATCCGTTCGCGAGATATGGCAGTTTGGAAGTAAGAAACGCTTGAGAAACTCAAAATTTGCGCAGTTCTGATACTCGAAACGAATAACTAGAACGGCCTAGGGGAAAAGTGCGCATACCGTTGTAATCGGGCGAGTTTCTAGTTCCAAAAGCAACAGAAATCATGCGGATCGGTCAATCCGTTCGCGAGATATGGCCGTTTTGATGTAAGAAACGCTTGAGAAACTCAAAATTTTCGCAGTTCTGAAGCTCGAAACGAATAACTGGAACGGCGTAGGGGAAAATTATACATACCGTTGTAATCGGGCGAGTTTCTACTTTCAGAAGCAACAGAAATCATGCGGATTGGTCAATCCGTTCGCGAGATATGGCCGTTTTGATGTAAGAAACGCTTGAGAAACTCAAAATTTTCGCAGTTCTGATGCTCGAAACGAATAACTAGAACGGCCTAGGGGAAAAGTGCGCATACCGTTGTAATCGGGCGAGTTTCTACTTTCAGAAGCAACAGAAATTTTGCGGATTGGTCAATCCGTTCGCGAGATATTGTAGTTTGGAGGTAAGAAACGCTTGAGAAACTCAAAATTTGCTCAGTTCTGATGCTTGAAACGAATAACTATAACGGCCTAGAGGAAAAGTACGCATACCGTTGTAATCGGGCGAGTTTCTACTTTCAGATGCAACAGAAATTTTGCGGATTGGTCAATCCGTTCGCGAGATATGGCAGTTTGGAAGTAAGAAACGCTTGAGAAACTCAAAATTTGCGCAGTTCTGATACTCGAAACGAATAACTAGAACGGCCTAGGGGAAAAGTGCGCATACCGTTGTAATCGGGCGAGTTTCTAGTTCCAAAAGCAACAGAAATCATGCGGATCGGTCAATCCGTTCGCGAGATATGGCCGTTTTGATGTAAGAAACGCTTGAGAAACTCAAAATTTTCGCAGTTCTGAAGCTCGAAACGAATAACTGGAACGGCGTAGGGGAAAATTATACATACCGTTGTAATCGGGCGAGTTTCTACTTTCAGAAGCAACAGAAATCATGCGGATTGGTCAATCCGTTCGCGAGATATGGCCGTTTTGATGTAAGAAACGCTTGAGAAACTCAAAATTTTCGCAGTTCTGATGCTCGAAACGAATAACTAGAACGGCCTAGGGGAAAATTACACATCCGTTGTAATCGGGCGAGACTCTACTTTCAGATGCAACAGAAATTTTGCGGATTGGTCAATCCGTTCGCGAGATATGGCAGTTTGGAGGTAAGAAACGCTTGAGAAACTCAAAATTTTCGCAGTTCTGATGCTCGAAACGAATAACTGGGACGGCCTAGGGGAAAACTATACACACCGTTGTAATCGGGCGAGTTTTTAGTTTCAGAAGCAACAGAAATCATGCGGATTGGTCAATCCGTTCGCGAGATATGGCCGTTTTGATGTAAGAAACGCTTGAGAAACTCAAAATTTTCGCCGTTCTGATGCTCGAAACGAATAATTAGAACGGCCTAGGGGAAAATTACACATCCGTTGTAATCGGGCGAGTTTCTACTTTCAGATGCAACAGAAATTTTGCGGATCGGTCAATCCGTTCGCGAGATATGGCAGTTTGGATGTAAGAAACGCTTGAGAAACTCAAAATTTTCGCAGTTCTGATGCTCGAAACGAATAACTAGAACGGCCTAGGGGAAAAGTGCGCATACCGTTGTAATCGGGCGAGTTTCTACTTTCAGAAGCAACAGAAATTTTGCGGATTGGTCAATCCGTTCGCGAGATATTGTAGTTTGGAGGTAAGAAACGCTTGAGAAACTCAAAATTTGCGCAGTTCTGATGCTCGAAACGAATAACTAGAACGGCCTAGGGGAAAAGTGCGCATACCGTTGTAATCGGGCGAGTTTCTACTTTCAGAAGCAACAGAAATCATGCGGATTGGTCAATCCGTTCGCGAGATATGGCCGTTTCGATGTAAGAAACGCTTGAGAAACTCAAAATTTTCGCAGTTCTGATGCTCGAAACGAATAACTGGGACGGCCTAGGGGAAAAATATACACACCGTTGTAATCGGGCGAGTTTCTAGTTTCAGAAGCAACAGAAACCATGCGGATTGGTCAATCCGTTCGCGAGATATGGCCGTTTTGATGTAAGAAACGCTTGAGAAACTCAAAATTTTCGCAGTTCTGATGCTCGAAACGAATAACTGGAACGGCCTAGGGGAAAACTACACATCCGTTGTAATCGGGCGAGACTCTACTTTCAGATGCAACAGAAATTTTGCGGATTGGTCAATCCGTTCGCGAGATATGGCCGTTTTGATGTAAGAAACGCTTGAGAAACTCAAAATTTTCGCAGTTCTGATGCTCGAAACGAATAACTAGAACGGCCTAGGGGAAAAGTGCGCATACCGTTGTAATCGGGCGAGTTTCTACTTTCAGATGCAACAGAAATCATGCGGATTGGTCAATCCGTTCGCGAGATATGGCCGTTGGGATGTAAGAAACGCTTGAGAAACTCAAAATTTGCGCAGTTCTGATGCTCGAAACGAATAACTAGAACGGCCTAGGGGAAAAGTGCGCATACCGTTGTAATCGGGCGAGTTTCTACTTTCAGAAGCAACAGAAATTTTGCGGATTGGTCAATCCGTTCGCGAGATATTGTAGTTTGGAGGTAAGAAACGCTTGAGAAACTCAAAATTTGCTCAGTTCTGATGCTCGGAACGAATAACTAGAACGGCCTAGGGGAAAAGTACGCATACCGTTGTAATCGGGCGAGTTTCTACTTTCAGATGCAACAGAAATTTTGCGGATTGGTCAATCCGTTCGCGAGATATTGTAGTTTGGAGGTAAGAAACGCTTGAGAAACTCAAAATTTGCTCAGTTCTGATGCTCGAAACGAATAACTAGAACGGCCTAGGGGAAAAGTACGCATACCGTTGTAATCGGACGAGTTTCTACTTTCAGATGCAACAGAAATCATGCGGATTGGTCATTCCGTTCGCGAGATATGGCCGTTTCGATGTAAGAAACGCTTGAGAAACTCAAAATTTTCGCAGTTCTGATGCTTGAAACGAATAACTGGAACGGCCTAGGGGAAAACTACACATCCGTTGTAATCGGGCGAGACTCTACTTTCAGATGCAACAGAAATCATGCGGATTGGTCAATCCTTTCGCGAGATATGGCCGTTTCGATGTAAGAAACGCTTGAGAAACTCAAAATTTTCGCAGTTCTGATGCTCGAAACGAATAACTAGAACGGCCTAGGGGAAAAGTGCGCATACCGTTGTAATCGGGCGAGTTTCTACTTTCAGAAGCAACAGAAATTTTGCGGATTGGTCAATCCGTTCGCGAGATATTGTAGTTTGGAGGTAAGAAACGCTTGAGAAACTCAAAATTTGCTCAGTTCTGATGCTTGAAACGAATAACTATAACGGCCTAGAGGAAAAGTACTCATACCGTTGTAATCGGGCGAGTTTCTACTTTCAGATGCAACAGAAATTTTGCGGATTGGTCAATCCGTTCGCGAGATATGGCAGTTTGGAAGTAAGAAACGCTTGAGAAACTCAAAATTTGCGCAGTTCTGATGCTCGAAACGAATAACTAGAACGGCCTAGGGGAAAAGTGCGCATACCGTTGTAATCGGGCGAGTTTCTAGTTTCAAAAGCAACAGAAATCATGCGGATCGGTCAATCCGTTCGCGAGATATGGCCGTTTTGATGTAAGAAACGCTTGAGAAACTCAAAATTTTCGCAGTTCTGATGCTCGAAACGAATAACTGGAACGGCGTAGGGGAAAATTATACACTACCGTTGTAATCGGGCGAGTTTCTACTTTCAGAAGCAACAGAAATCATGCGGATTGGTCAATCCGTTCGCGAGATATGGCCGTTTTGATGTAAGAAACGCTTGAGAAACTCAAAATTTTCGCAGTTCTGATGCTCGAAACGAATAACTAGAACGGCCTAGGGGAAAATTACACATCCGTTGTAATCGGGCGAGACTCTACTTTCAGATGCAACAGAAATTTTGCGGATTGGTCAATCCGTTCGCGAGATATGGCAGTTTGGAGGTAAGAAACGCTTGAGAAACTCAAAATTTTCGCAGTTCTGATGCTCGAAACGAATAACTAGTACGGCCTTGGGGAAAAGTGCGCACACCGTTGTAATCGGGCGAGTTTCTACTTTCAGATGCAACAGAAATCATGCGGATTGGTCCATCCGTTCGCGAGATATGGCCGTTTGGATGTAAGAAACGCTTGAGAAACTCAAAATTTTCGCAGTTCTGATGCTCGAAACGAATAACTAGAACGGCCTAGGGGAAAAGCACGCATACCGTTGTAATCGGGCGAGTTTCTACTTTCAGATGCAACAGAAATTTTGCGGATTGGTCAATCCGTTCGCGAGATATGGCAGTTTGGAGGTAAGAAACGCTTGAGAAACTCAAAATTTTCGCCGTTCTGATGCTCGAAACGAATAATTAGAACGGCCTAGGGGAATAGTACGCATACCGTTGTAATCGGGCGAGTCTCTACTTTCAGATGCAACAGAAATTTTGCGGATCGGTCAATCCGTTCGCGAGATATGGCAGTTTGGATGTAAGAAACTGTTGAGAAACTCAAAATTTTCGCAATTCCGATGCTCGAAACGAATAACTGGAACGGCCTAGGGGAAAACTACACATCCGTTGTAATCGGGCGAGTCTCTACTTTCAGATGCAACAGAAATTTTGCGGATTGATCAATCCGTTCGCGAGATATGGCAGTTTGGAGATAAGAAACGCTTGAGAAACTCAAAATTTTCGCAGTTCTGATGCTCGAAACGAATAACTAGAACGGCCTAGGGGAAAAGTGCGCATACCGTTGTAATCGGGCGAGTTTCTACTTTCAGATGCAACAGAAATCATGCGGATTGGTCAATCCGTTCGCGAGATATGGCCGTTTGGATGTAAGAAACGCTTGAGAAACTCAAAATTTTCGCAGTTCTGATGCTCGAAACGAATAACTGGGACGGCCTAGGGGAAAACTATACACACCGTTGTAATCGGGCGAGTTTCTAGTTTCAGAAGCAACAGAAATCATGCGGATTGGTCAATCCGTTCGCGAGATATGGCCGTTTTGATGTAAGAAACGCTTGAGAAACTCAAAATTTTCGCAGTTCTGATGCTCGAAACGAATAACTGGGACGGCCTAGGGGAAAACTATACATACCGTTGTAATCGGGCGAGTTTCTACTTTCAGAAGCAACAGAAATCATGCGGATTGGTCAATCCGTTCGCGAGATATGGCCGTTTTGATGTAAGAAACGCTTGAGAAACTCAAAATTTTCGCCGTTCTGATGCTCGAAACGAATAATTAGAACGGCCTAGGGGAAAAGTTCGCATACCGTTGTAATCGGGCGAGTTTCTACTTTCAGATGCAATAGAAATTTTGCGGATCGGTCAATCCGTTCGCGAGATATGGCAGTTTGGATGTAAGAAACGCTTGAGAAACTCAAAATTTTCGCAGTTCTGATGCTCGAAACGAATAACTAGAACCGCCTAGGGGAAAAGTGCGCATACCGTTGTAATCGGGCGAGTTTCTACTTTCAGATGCAACAGAAATCATGCGGATTGGTCAATCCGTTCGCGAGATATGCCCGTTTCGATGTAAGAAACGCTTGAGAAACTCAAAATTTTCGCAGTTCTGATGCTCGAAACGAATAACTGGGACGGCCTAGGGGAAAACTATACATACCGTTGTAATCGGGCGAGTTTCTACTTTCAGAAGCAACAGAAATCATGCGGATTGGTCAATCCGTTCGCGAGATATGGCCGTTTTGATGTAAGAAACGCTTGAGAAACTCAAAATTTTCGCAGTTCTGATGCTCGAAACGAATAACTAGAACGGCCTAGGGGAAAAGTGCGCATACCGTTGTAATCGGGCGAGTTTCTACTTTCAGAAGCAACAGAAATTTTGCGGATTGGTCAATCCGTTCGCGAGATATTGTAGTTTGGAGGTAAGAAACGCTTGAGAAACTCAAAATTTGCTCAGTTCTGATGCTTGAAACTAATAACTATAACGGCCTAGAGGAAAAGTACGCATACCGTTGTAATCGGGCGAGTTTCTACTTTCAGATGCAACAGAAATTTTGCGGATTGGTCAATCCGTTCGCGACATATGGCAGTTTGGAAGTAAGAAACGCTTGAGAAACTCAAAATTTGCGCAGTTCTGATGCTCGAAACGAATAACTAGAACGGCCTAGGGGAAAATTACACATCCGTTGTAATCGGGCGAGACTCTACTTTCAGATGCAACAGAAATTTTGCGGATTGGTCAATCCGTTCGCGAGATATGGCAGTTTGGAGGTAAGAAACGCTTGAGAAACTCAAAATTTTCGCAGTTCTGATGCTCGAAACGAATAACTAGTACGGCCTTGGGGAAAAGTGCGCATACCGTTGTAATCGGGCGAGTTTCTACCTTCAGATTCAACAGAAATCATGCGGATTGGTCCATCCGTTCGCGAGATATGGCCGTTTGGATGTAAGAAACGCTTGAGAAACTCAAAATTTTCGCAGTTCTGATGCTCGAAACGAATAACTAGAACGGCCTAGGGGAAAAGCACGCATACCGTTGTAATCGGGCGAGTTTCTACTTTCAGATGCAACAGAAATTTTGCGGATTGGTCAATCCGTTCGCGAGATATGGCAGTTTGGAGGTAAGAAACGCTTGAGAAACTCAAAATTTTCGCCGTTCTGATGCTCGAAACGAATAATTAGAACGGCCTAGGGGAATAGTACGCATACCGTTGTATTCGGGCGAGTTTCTACTTTCAGATGCAACAGAAATTTTGCGGATTGGTCAATCCGTTCGCGAGATATGGCAGTTTGGAAGTAAGAAACGCTTGAGAAACTCAAAATTTGCGCAGTTCTGATGCTCGAAACGAATAACTAGAACGGCCTAGGGGAAAAGTGCGCATACCGTTGTAATCGGGCGAGTTTCTACTTTCAGATGCAACAGAAATTTTGCGGATCGGTCAATCCGTTCGCGAGATATGGCAGTTTGGATGTAAGAAACTGTTGAGAAACTCAAAATTTTCGCAGTTCCGATGCTCGAAACGAATAACTGGAACGGCCTAGGGGAAAACTACACATCCGTTGTAATCGGGCGAGTCTCTACTTTCAGATGCAACAGAAATTTTGCGGATTGATCAATCCGTTCGCGAGATATGGCAGTTTGGAGATAAGAAACGCTTGAGAAACTCAAAATTTTCGCAGTTCTGATGCTCGAAACGAATAACTAGAACGGCCTAGGGGAAAAGTGCGCATACCGTTGTAATCGGGCGAGTTTCTACTTTCAGATGCAACAGAAATCATGCGGATTGGTCAATCCGTTCGCGAGATATGGCCGTTTGGATGTAAGAAACGCTTGAGAAACTCAAAATTTTCGCAGTTCTGATGCTCGAAACGAATAACTGGGACGGCCTAGGGGAAAACTATACACACCGTTGTAATCGGGCGAGTTTCTACTTTCAGAAGCAACAGAAATCATGCGGATTGGTCAATCCGTTCGCGAGATCTGGCCGTTTTGATGTAAGAAACGCTTGAGAAACTCAAAATTTTCGCAGTTCTGATGCTCGAAACGAATAACTAGAACGGCCTAGGGGAAAAGTGCGCATACCGTTGTAATCGGGCGAGTTTCTACTTTCAGAAGCAACAGAAATTTTGCGGATTGGTCAATCCGTTCGCGAGATATTGTAGTTTGGAGGTAAGAAACGCTTGAGAAACTCAAAATTTGCTCAGTTCTGATGCTTGAAACGAATAACTATAACGGCCTAGAGGAAAAGTACGCATACCGTTGTAATCGGGCGAGTTTCTACTTTCAGATGCAACAGAAATTTTGCGGATTGGTCAATCCGTTCGCGAGATATGGCAGTTTGGAAGTAAGAAACGCTTGAGAAACTCAAAATTTGCGCAGTTCTGATACTCGAAACGAATAACTAGAACGGCCTAGGGGAAAAGTGCGCATACCGTTGTAATCGGGCGAGTTTCTAGTTCCAAAAGCAACAGAAATCATGCGGATCGGTCAATCCGTTCGCGAGATATGGCCGTTTTGATGTAAGAAACGCTTGAGAAACTCAAAATTTTCGCAGTTCTGATGCTCGAAACGAATAACTGGAACGGCGTAGGGGAAAATTATACATACCGTTGTAATCGGGCGAGTTTCTACTTTCAGAAGCAACAGAAATCATGCGGATTGGTCAATCCGTTCGCGAGATATGGCCGTTTTGATGTAAGGAACGCTTGAGAAACTCAAAATTTTCGCAGTTCTGATGCTCGAAACGAATAACTAGAACGGCCTAGGGGAAAATTACACATCCGTTGTAATCGGGCGAGACTCTACTTTCAGATGCAACAGAAATTTTGCGGATTGGTCAATCCGTTCGCGAGATATGGCAGTTTGGAGGTAAGAAACGCTTGAGAAACTCAAAATTTTCGCAGTTCTGATGCTCGAAACGAATAACTAGTACGGCCTTGGGGAAAAGTGCGCATACCGTTGTAATCGGGCGAGTTTCTACTTTCAGATGCAACAGAAATCATGCGGATTGGTCCATCCGTTCGCGAGATATGGCCGTTTGGATGTAAGAAACGCTTGAGAAACTCAAAATTTTCGCAGTTCTGATGCTCGAAACGAATAACTAGAACGGCCTAGGGGAAAAGCACGCATACCGTTGTAATCGGGCGAGTTTCTACTTTCAGATGCAACAGAAATTTTGCGGATTGGTCAATCCGTTCGCGAGATATGGCAGTTTGGAGGTAAGAAACGCTTGAGAAACTCAAAATTTTCGCCGTTCTGATGCTCGAAACGAATAATTAGAACGGCCTAGGGGAATAGTACGCATACCGTTGTAATCGGGCGAGTTTCTACTTTCAGATGCAACAGAAATTTTGCGGATTGGTCAATCCGTTCGCGAGATATGGCAGTTTGGAAGTAAGAAACGCTTGAGAAACTCAAAATTTGCGCAGTTCTGATGCTCGAAACGAATAACTAGAACGGCCTAGGGGAAAAGTGCGCATACCGTTGTAATCGGGCGAGTTTCTACTTTCAGATGCAACAGAAATTTTGCGGATCGGTCAATCCGTTCGCGAGATATGGCAGTTTGGATGTAAGAAACTGTTGAGAAACTCAAAATTTTCGCAGTTCCGATGCTCGAAACGAATAACTGGAACGGCCTAGGGGAAAACTACACATCCGTTGTAATCGGGCGAGTCTCTACTTTCAGATGCAACAGAAATTTTGCGGATTGGTCAATCCGTTCGCGAGATATGGCAGTTTGGAGATAAGAAACGCTTGAGAAACTCAAAATTTTCGCAGTTCTGATGCTCGAAACGAATAACTAGAACGGCCTAGGGGAAAAGTGCGCATACCGTTGTTATCGGGCGAGTTTCTACTTTCAGATGCAACAGAAATCATGCGGATTTGTCAATCCGTTCGCGAGATATGGCAGTTTGGATGTAAGAAACGCTTGGGAAACTCAAAATTTTCGCAGTTCTGATGCTCGAAACGAATAACTAGAACCGCCTAGGGGAAAAGGGCGCATACCGTTGTAATCGGGCGAGTTTCTACTTTCAGATGCAACAGAACTCATGCGGATTGGTCAATCCGTTCGCGAGATATGGCCGTTTGGATGTAAGAAACGCTTGAGGAACTCAAAATTTTCGCAGTTCTGATGCTCGAAACGAATAACTGGGACGGCCTAGGGGAAAACTATACACACCGTTGTAATCGGGCGAGTTTCTAGTTTCAGAAGCAACAGAAATCATGCGGATTGGTCAATCCGTTCGCGAGATATGGCCGTTTTGATGTAAGAAACGCTTGAGAAACTCAAAATTTTCGCAGTTCTGATGCTCGAAACGAATAACTAGAACGGCCTAGGGGAAAAGTGCGCATACCGTTGTAATCGGGCGAGTTTCTACTTTCAGAAGCAACAGAAATTTTGCGGGTTGGTCAATCCGTTCGCGAGATATTGTAGTTTGGAGGTAAGAAACGCTTGAGAAACTCAAAATTTGCTCAGTTCTGATGCTTGAAACGAATAACTATAACGGCCTAGAGGAAAAGTACGCATACCGTTGTAATCGGGCGAGTTTCTACTTTCAGATGCAACAGAAATTTTGCGGATTGGTCAATCCGTTCGCGAGATATGGCAGTTTGGAAGTAAGAAACGCTTGAGAAACTCAAAATTTGCGCAGTTCTGATGCTCGAAACGAATAACTAGAACGGCCTAGGGGAAAAGTGCGCATACCGTTGTAATCGGGCGAGTTTCTAGTTTCAAAAGCAACAGAAATCATGCGGATCGGTCAATCCGTTCGCGAGATATGGCCGTTTTGATGTAAGAAACGCTTGAGAAACTCAAAATTTTCGCAGTTCTGATGCTCGAAACGAATAACTGGAACGGCGTAGGGGAAAATTATACATACCGTTGTAATCGGGCGAGTTTCTACTTTCAGAAGCAACAGAAATCATGCGGATTGGTCAATCCGTTCGCGAGATATGGCCGTTTTGATGTAAGAAACGCTTGAGAAACTCAAAATTTTCGCAGTTCTGATGCTCGAAACGAGTAACTGGAACGGTCTAGGGGAAAATTACACATCCGTTGTAATCGGGCGAGACTCTACTTTCAGATGCAACAGAAATTTTGCGGATTGGTCAATCCGTTCGCGAGATATGGCAGTTTGGAGGTAAGAAACGCTTGAGAAACTCAAAATTTTCGCAGTTCTGATGCTCGAAACGAATAACTGGGACGGCCTAGGGGAAAACTATACACACCGTTGTAATCGGGCGAGTTTCTTGTTTCAGAAGCAACAGAAATCATGCGGATTGGTCAATCCGTTCGCGAGATATGGCCGTTTGGATGTAAGAAACGCTTGAGAAACTCAAAATTTTCGCAGTTCTGATGCTCGAAACGAATAACTAGAACCGCCTAGGGGAAAAGTGCGCATGCCGTTGTAATCGGGCGAGTTTCTACTTTCAGATGCAACAGAAATGTTGCGGATCGGTCAATCCGTTCGCGAGATGTGGCAGTTTGGATGTAGGAAACTGTTGAGAAACTCAAAATTTTCGCAGTTCTGATGCTCGAAACGAATAACTGGAACGGCCTAGGGGAAAACTACACATCCGTTGTAATCGGGCGAGACTCTACTTTCAGATGCAACAGAAATCATGCGGATTGGTCAATCCTTTCGCGAGATATGGCCGTTTCGATGTAAGAAACGCTTGAGAAACTCAAAATTTTCGCAGTTCTGATGCTCGAAACGAATAACTGGAACGGCGTAGGGGAAAACTATACATACCGTTGTAATCGGGCGAGTTTCTACTTTCAAAAGCAACAGAAATCATGCGGATTGGTCAATCCGTTCGCGAGATATGGCCGTTTTGATGTAAGAAACGCTTGAGAAACTCAAAATTTTCGCAGTTCTGATGCTCGAAACGAATAATTAGAACCGCCTAGTGGAAAAGTGCGCATACCGTTGTAATCGGGCGAGTTTCTACTTTCAGATGCAACAGAAATCATGCGGATTGGTCAATCCGTTCGCGAGATATGGCAGTTTGGATGTAAGAAACGCTTGGGAAACTCAAAATTTTCGCAGTTCTGATGCTCGAAACGAATAACTAGAACCGCCTAGGGGAAAAGTGCGCATACCGTTGTAATCGGGCGAGTTTCTACTTTCAGATGCAACAGAAATCATGCGGATTGGTCAATCCGTTCGCGAGATATGGCCGTTTGGATGTAAGAAACGCTTGAGGAACTCAAAATTTTCGCAGTTCTGATGCTCGAAACGAATAACTAGAACGGCCTAGGGGAAAAGTACGCATACCGTTGTAATCGGGCGAGTTTCTACTTTCAGATGCAACAGAAATTTTGCGGATTGGTCAATCCGTTCGCGAGATATTGTAGTTTGGAGGTAAGAAACGCTTGAGAAACTCAAAATTTGTTCAGTTCTGATGCTCGAAACGAATAACTAGAACGGCCTAGGGGAAAAGTACGCATACCGTTGTAATCGGGCGAGTTTCTACTTTCAGATGCAACAGAAATCATGCGGATTGGTCATTCCGTTCGCGAGATATGGCCGTTTCGATGTAAGAAACGCTTGAGAAACTCAAAATTTTCGCAGTTCTGATGCTCGAAACGAATAACTAGAACCGCCTAGGGGAAAAGTGCGCATGCCGTTGTAATCGGGCGAGTTTCTACTTTCAGATGCAACAGAAATGTTGCGGATCGGTCAATCCGTTCGCGAGATGTGGCAGTTTGGATGTAGGAAACTGTTGAGAAACTCAAAATTTTCGCAGTTCTGATGCTCGAAACGAATAACTGGAACGGCCTAGGGGAAAACTACACATCCGTTGTAATCGGGCGAGACTCTACTTTCAGATGCAACAGAAATCATGCGGATTGGTCAATCCTTTCGCGAGATATGGCCGTTTCGATGTAAGAAACGCTTGAGAAACTCAAAATTTTCGCAGTTCTGATGCTCGAAACGAATAACTGGAACGGCGTAGGGGAAAACTATACATACCGTTGTAATCGGGCGAGTTTCTACTTTCAAAAGCAACAGAAATCATGCGGATTGGTCAATCCGTTCGCGAGATATGGCCGTTTTGATGTAAGAAACGCTTGAGAAACTCAAATTTGCGCAGTTCTGATGCTCGAAACGAATAACTAGAACGGCCTAGGGGAAAAGTGCGCATACCGTTGTAATCGGGCGAGTTTCTACTTTCAAATGCAACAGAAATTTTGCGGATCGGTCAATCCGTTCGCGAGATATGGCAGTTTGGATGTAAGAAACGCTTGAGAAACTCAAAATTTTCGCAGTTCTGATGCTCGAAACGAATAACTAGAACCGCCTAGGGGAAAAGTGCGCATACCGTTGTAATCGGGCGAGTTTCTACTTTCAGATGCAACAGAAATCATGCGGATTGGTCAATCCGTTCGCGAGATATGGCCGTTTCGATGTAAGAAACGCTTGAGAAACTCAAAATTTTCGCAGTTCTGATGCTCGAAACGAATAACTGGGACGGCCTAGGGGAAAACTATACACACCGTTGTAATCGGGCGAGTTTCTAGTTTCAGAAGCAACAGAAATCATGCGGATTGGTCAATCCGTTCGCGAGATATGGCCGTTTTGATGTAAGAAACGCTTGAGAAACTCAAAATTTTCGCAGTTCTGATGCTCGAAACGAATAACTGGAACGGCGTAGGGGAAAACTATACATACCGTTGTAATCGGGCGAGTTTCTGCTTTCAGAAGCAACAGAAATCATGCGGATTGGTCAATCCGTTCGCGAGATATGGCCGTTTGGATGTAAGAAACGCTTGAGAAACTCAAAATTTTCGCAGTTCTGATGCTCGAAACGAATAACTAGAACGGCCTAGGGGAAAAGCACGCATACCGTTGTAATCGGGCGAGTTTCTACTTTCAGATGCAACAGAAATCATGCGGATTGGTCAATCCGTTCGCGAGATATGGCAGTTTGGAGGTAAGAAACGCTTGAGAAACTCAAAATTTTCGCAGTTCTGATGCTCGAAACGAATAACTAGTACGGGATTGGGGAAAAGTGCGCATACCGTTGTAATCGGGCGAGACTCTACTTTCAGATGCAACAGAAATCATGCGGATTGGTCAATCCTTTCGCGAGATATGGCGGTTTCGATGTAAGAAACGCTTGAGAAACTCAAAATTTTCGCAGTTCTGATGCTCGAAACGAATAACTGGAACGGCGTAGGGGAAAACTATACATACCGTTGTAATCGGGCGAGTTTCTACTTTCAAAAGCAACAGAAATCATGCGGATTGGTCAATCCGTTCGCGAGATATGGCCGTTTTGATGTAAGAAACGCTTGAGAAACTCAAAATTTTCGCAGTTCTGATGCTCGAAACGAATAATTAGAACCGCCTAGTGGAAAAGTGCGCATACCGTTGTAATCGGGCGAGTTTCTACTTTCAGATGCAACAGAAATCATGCGGATTGGTCAATCCGTTCGCGAGATATGGCAGTTTGGATGTAAGAAACGCTTGGGAAACTCAAAATTTTCGCAGTTCTGATGCTCGAAACGAATAACTAGAACCGCCTAGGGGAAAAGTGCGCATACCGTTGTAATCGGGCGAGTTTCTACTTTCAGATGCAACAGAAATCATGCGGATTGGTCAATCCGTTCGCGAGATATGGCCGTTTGGATGTAAGAAACGCTTGAGGAACTCAAAATTTTCGCAGTTCTGATGCTCGAAACGAATAACTAGAACGGCCTAGGGGAAGAGTACGCATACCTTTGTAATCGGGCGAGTTTCTACTTTCAGATGCAACAGAAATTTTGCGGATTGGTCAATCCGTTCGCGAGATATTGTAGTTTGGAGGTAAGAAACGCTTGAGAAACTCAAAATTTGTTCAGTTCTGATGCTCGAAACGAATAACTAGAACGGCCTAGGGGAAAAGTACGCATACCGTTGTAATCGGGCGAGTTTCTACTTTCAGATGCAACAGAAATCATGCGGATTGGTCATTCCGTTCGCGAGATATGGCCGTTTCGATGTAAGAAACGCTTGAGAAACTCAAAATTTTCGCAGTTCTGATGCTCGAAACGAATAACTGGGACGGCCTAGGGGAAAACTATACACACCGTTGTAATCGGGCGAGTTTCTAGTTTCAGAAGCAACAGGAAACATGCGGATCGGTCAATCCGTTCGCGAGATATGGCCGTTTTGATGTAAGAAACGCTTGAGAAACTCCAAATTTTCGCAGTTCTGATGCTCGAAACGAATAACTGGAACGGCGTAGGGGAAAACTATACATACCGTTGTAATCGGGCGAGTTTCTACTTTCAGAAGCAACAGAAATCATGCGGATTGGTCAATCCGTTCGCGAGATATGGCCGTTTTGATGTAAGAAACGCTTGAGAAACTCAAAATTTTCGCAGTTCTGATGCTCGAAACGAATAACTGGAACGGCCTAGGGGAAAACTACACATCCGTTGTAATCGGGCGAGACTCTACTTTCAGATGCAACAGAAATTTTGCGGATTGGTCAATCCGTTCGCGAGATATGGCAGTTTGGAGGTAAGAAACGCTTGAGAAACTCAAAATTTTCGCAGTTCTGATGCTCGAAACGAATAACTAGTACGGGATTGGGGAAAAGTGCGCATACCGTTGTAATCGGGCGAGACTCTACTTTCAGATGCAACAGAAATCATGCGGATTGGTCAATCCGTTCGCGAGATATGGCCGTTTTGATGTAAGACACGCTTGAGAAACTCAAAATTTTCGCAGTTCTGATGCTCGAAACGAATAATTAGAACCGCCTAGTGGAAAAGTGCGCATACCGTTGTAATCGGGCGAGTTTCTACTTTCAGATGCAACAGAAATCATGCGGATTGGTCAATCCGTTCGCGAGATATGGCAGTTTGGATGTAAGAAACGCTTGGGAAACTCAAAATTTTCGCAGTTCTGATGCTCGAAACGAATAACTAGAACCGCCTAGGGGAAAAGTGCGCATACCGTTGTAATCGGGCGAGTTTCTACTTTCAGATGCAACAGAAATCATGCGGATTGGTCAATCCGTTCGCGAGATATGGCCGTCTGGATGTAAGAAACGCTTGAGGAACTCAAAATTTTCGCAGTTCTGATGCTCGAAACGAATAACTGGGACGGCCTAGGGGAAAACTATACACACCGTTGTAATCGGGCGAGTTTCTAGTTTCAGAAGCAACAGAAATCATGCGGATTGGTCAATCCGTTCGCGAGATATGGCCGTTTCGATGTAAGAAACGCTTGAGAAACTCAAAATTTTCGCAGTTCTGATGCTCGAAACGAATAACTGGGACGGCCTAGGGGAAAACTATACATACCGTTGTAATCGGGCGAGTTTCTACTTTCAGAAGCAACAGAAATCATGCGGATTGGTCAATCCGTTCGCGAGATATGGCCGTTTCGATGTAAGAAACGCTTGAGAAACTCAAAATTTTCGCAGTTCTGATGCTCGAAACGAATAACTGGGACGGCCTAGGGGAAAACTATACACACCGTTGTAATCGGGCGAGTTTCTAGTTTCAGAAGCAACAGAAATCATGCGGATTGGTCAATCCGTTAGCGAGATATGGCCGTTTTGATGTAAGAAACGCTTGAGAAACTCAAAATTTTCGCAGTTCTGATGCTCGAAACGAATAACTTGAACCGCCTAGGGGAAAAGTGCGCATACCGTTGTAATCGGGCGAGCTTCTACTTTCAGATGCAACAGAAATCATGCGGATTGGTCAATCCTTTCGCGAGATATGGCCGTTTCGATGTAAGAAACGCTTGAGAATCTCAAAATTTTCGCAGTTCTGATGCTCGAAACGAATAACTGGAACGGCGTAGGGGAAAACTATACATACCGTTGTAATCGGGCGAGTTTCTACTTTCAGAAGCAACAGAAATCATGCGGATTGGTCAATCCGTTCGCGAGATATGGCCGTTTTGATGTAAGAAACGCTTGAGAAACTCAAAATTTTCGCTGTTCTGATGCTCGAAACGAATAACTGGAACGGCCTAGGGGAAAACTACACATCCGTTGTAATCGGGCGAGACTCTACTTTCAGATGCAACAGAAATTTTGCGGATTGGTCAATCCGTTCGCGAGATATGGCCGTTTTGATGTAAGAAACGCTTGAGAAACTCAAAATTTTCGCAGTTCTGATGCTCGAAACGAATAACTAGAACGGCCTAGGGGAAAAGTGCGCATACCGTTGTAATCGGGCGAGTTTCTACTTTCAGATGCAACAGAAATCATTCGGATTGGTCAATCCGCTCGCGAGATATGGCCGTTTGGATGTAAGAAACGCTTGAGAAACTCAAAATTTGCGCAGTTCTGATGCTCGAAACGAATAACTAGAACGGCCTAGGGGAAAAGTGCGCATACCGTTGTAATCGGGCGAGTTTCTACTTTCAGAAGCAACAGAAATTTTGCGGATTGGTCAATCCGTTCGCGAGATATTGTAGTTTGGAGGTAAGAAACGCTTGAGAAACTCAAAATTTGCTCAGTTCTGATGCTCGAAACGAATAACTAGAACGGCCCTAGGGGAAAAGTACGCATACCGTTGTAATCGGGCGAGTTTCTACTTTCAGATGCAACAGAAATTTTGCGGATTGGTCAATCCGTTCGCGAGATATTGTAGTTTGGAGGTAAGAAACGCTGGAGAAACTCAAAATTTGCTCAGTTCTGATGCTCGAAACGAATAACTAGAACGGCCTAGGGGAAAAGTACGCATACCGTTGTAATCGGGCGAGTTTCTACTTTCAGATGCAACAGAAATCATGCGGATTGGTCATTCCGTTCGCGAGATATGGCCGTTTCGATGTAAGAAACGCTTGAGAAACTCAAAATTTTCGCAGTTCTGATGCTCGAAACGAATAACTGGGACGGCCTAGGGGAAAACTATACACACCGTTGTAATCGGGCGAGTTTCCAGTTTCAG
The DNA here is from genome assembly GCF_051014685.1 of Ptiloglossa arizonensis. Taxonomy (NCBI): domain Eukaryota; kingdom Metazoa; phylum Arthropoda; class Insecta; order Hymenoptera; family Colletidae; genus Ptiloglossa; species Ptiloglossa arizonensis. The sequence continues at coordinate 92,137 of NW_027479097.1, forward strand.
AAGCAACAGAAATCATGCGGATCGGTCAATCCGTTCGCGAGATATGGCCGTTTTGATGTAAGAAACGCTTGAGAAACTCAAAATTTTCGCAGTTCTGATGCTCGAAACGAATAACTGGAACGGCGTAGGGGAAAACTATACATACCGTTTTAATCGGGCGAGTTTCTACTTTCAGAAGCAACAGAAATCATGCGGATTGGTCAATCCGTTCGCGAGATATGGCCGTTTTGATGTAAGAAACGCTTGAGAAACTCAAAATTTTCGCAGTTCTGATGCTCGAAACGAATAACTGGAACGGCCTAGGGGAAAATTACACATCCGTTGTAATCGGGCGAGACTCTACTTTCAGATGCAGCAGAAATTTTGCGGATTGGTCAATCCGTTCGCGAGATATGGCAGTTTGGAGGTAAGAAACGCTTGAGAAACTCAAAATTTTCGCAGTTCTGATGCTCGAAACGAATAACTAGTACGGCCTTGGGGAAAAGTACGCATACCTTTGTAATCGGGCGAGTTTCTACTTTCAGATGCAACAGAAATTTTGCGGATTGGTCAATCCGTTCGCGAGATATTGTAGTTTGGAGGTAAGAAACGCTTGAGAAACTCAAAATTTGTTCAGTTCTGATGCTCGAAACGAATAACTAGAACGGCCTAGGGGAAAAGTACGCATACCGTTGTAATCGGGCGAGTTTCTACTTTCAGATGCAACAGAAATCATGCGGATTGGTCATTCCGTTCGCGAGATATGGCCGTTTCGATGTAAGAAACGCTTGAGAAACTCAAAATTTTCGCAGTTCTGATGCTCGAAACGAATAACTGGGACGGCCTAGGGGAAAACTATACATACCGTTGTAATCGGGCGAGTTTCTACTTTCAGAAGCAACAGAAATCATGCGGATTGGTCAATCCGTTCGCGAGATATGGCCGTTTTGATGTAAGAAACGCTTGAGAAACTCAAAATTTTCGCAGTTCTGATGCTCGAAACGAATAACTGGAACGGCCTAGGGGAAAACTACACATCCGTTGTAATCGGGCGAGACTCTACTTTCAGATGTAACAGAAATTTTGCGGATTGGTCAATCCGTTCGCGAGATATGGCAGTTTGGAGGTAAGAAACGCTTGAGAAACTCAAAATTTTCGCAGTTCTGATGCTCGAAACGAATAACTAGTACGGGATTGGGGAAAAGTGCGCATACCGTTGTAATCGGGCGAGACTCTACTTTCAGATGCAACAGAAATCATGCGGATTGGTCAATCCTTTCGCGAGATATGGCCGTTTCGATGTAAGAAACGCTTGAGAAACTCAAAATTTTCGCAGTTCTGATGCTCGAAACGAATAACTGGAACGGCGTAGGGGAAAACTATACATACCGTTGTAATCGGGCGAGTTTCTACTTTCAAAAGCAACAGAAATCATGCGGATTGGTCAATCCGTTCGCGAGATATGGCCGTTTTGATGTAAGAAACGCTTGAGAAACTCAAAATTTTCGCAGTTCTGATGCTCGAAACGAATAATTAGAACCGCCTAGTGGAAAAGTGCGCATACCGTTGTAATCGGGCGAGTTTCTACTTTCAGATGCAACAGAAATCATGCGGATTGGTCAATCCGTTCGCGAGATATGGCAGTTTGGATGTAAGAAACGCTTGGGAAACTCAAAATTTTCGCAGTTCTGATGCTCGAAACGAATAACTAGAACCGCCTAGGGGAAAAGTGCGCATACCGTTGTAATCGGGCGAGTTTCTACTTTCAGATGCAACAGAAATCATGCGGATTGGTCAATCCGTTCGCGAGATATGGCCGTTTCGATGTAAGAAACGCTTGAGAAACTCAAAATTTTCGCAGTTCTGATGCTCGAAACGAATAACTGGGACGGCCTAGGGGAAAACTATACACACCGTTGTAATCGGGCGAGTTTCTAGTTTCAGAAGCAACAGAAATCATGCGGATTGGTCAATCCGTTTGCGAGATATGGCCGTTTTGATGTAAGAAACGCTTGAGAAACTCAAAATTTTCGCAGTTCTGATGCTCGAAACGAATAACTAGAACGGCCTAGGGGAAAAGTGCGCATACCGTTGTAATCGGGCGAGTTTCTACTTTCAGATGCAACAGAAATTTTGCGGATTGGTCAATCTGTTCGCGAGATATGGCAGTTTGGAAGTAAGAAACGCTTGAGAAACTCAAAATTTGCGCAGTTCTGATGCTCGAAACGAATAACTAGAACGGCCTAGGGGAAAAGTGCGCATACCGTTGTAATCGGGCGAGTTTCTACTTTCAGAAGCAACAGAAATCATGCGGATTGGTCAATCCGTTCGCGAGATATGGCCGTTTCGATGTAAGAAACGCTTGAGAAACTCAAAATTTTCGCAGTTCTGATGCTCGAAACGAATAACTGGGACGGCCTAGGGGAAAACTATACACACCGTTGTAATCGGGCGAGTTTCTAGTTTCAGAAGCAACAGAAATCATGCGGATTGGTCAATCCGTTAGCGAGATATGGCCGTTTTGATGTAAGAAACGCTTGAGAAACTCAAAATTTTCGCAGTTCTGATGCTCGAAACGAATAACTTGAACCGCCTAGGGGAAAAGTGCGCATACCGTTGTAATCGGGCGAGCTTCTACTTTCAGATGCAACAGAAATCATGCGGATTGGTCAATCCTTTCGCGAGATATGGCCGTTTCGATGTAAGAAACGCTTGAGAATCTCAAAATTTTCGCAGTTCTGATGCTCGAAACGAATAACTGGAACGGCGTAGGGGAAAACTATACATACCGTTGTAATCGGGCGAGTTTCTACATTCAGAAGCAACAGAAATCATGCGGATTGGTCAATCCGTTCGCGAGATATGGCCGTTTTGATGTAAGAAACGCTTGAGAAACTCAAAATTTTCGCAGTTCTGATGCTCGAAACGAATAACTAGAACGGCCTAGGGGAAAAGTGCGCATACCGTTGTAATCGGGCGAGTTTCTACTTTCAGATGCAACAGAAATCATTCGGATTGGTCAATCCGTTCGCGAGATATGGCCGTTTGGATGTAAGAAACGCTTGAGAAACTCAAAATTTGCGCAGTTCTGATGCTCGAAACGAATAACTAGAACGGCCTAGGGGAAAAGTGCGCATACCGTTGTAATCGGGCGAGTTTCTACTTTCAGAAGCAACAGAAATTTTGCGGATTGGTCAATCCGTTCGCGAGATATTGTAGTTTGGAGGTAAGAAACGCTTGAGAAACTCAAAATTTGCTCAGTTCTGATGCTCGAAACGAATAACTAGAACGGCCTAGGGGAAAAGTACGCATACCGTTGTAATCGGGCGAGTTTCTACTTTCAGATGCAACAGAAATTTTGCGGATTGGTCAATCCGTTCGCGAGATATTGTAGTTTGGAGGTAAGAAACGCTGGAGAAACTCAAAATTTGCTCAGTTCTGATGCTCGAAACGAATAACTAGAACGGCCTAGGGGAAAAGTACGCATACCGTTGTAATCGGGCGAGTTTCTACTTTCAGATGCAACAGAAATCATGCGGATTGGTCATTCCGTTCGCGAGATATGGCCGTTTCGATGTAAGAAACGCTTGAGAAACTCAAAATTTTCGCAGTTCTGATGCTCGAAACGAATAACTGGGACGGCCTAGGGGAAAACTATACACACCGTTGTAATCGGGCGAGTTTCTAGTTTCAGAAGCAACAGAAATCATGCGGATCGGTCAATCCGTTCGCGAGATATGGCCGTTTTGATGTAAGAAACGCTTGAGAAACTCAAAATTTTCGCAGTTCTGATGCTCGAAACGAATAACTGGAACGGCGTAGGGGAAAACTATACATACCGTTTTAATCGGGCGAGTTTCTACTTTCAGAAGCAACAGAAATCATGCGGATTGGTCAATCCGTTCGCGAGATATGGCCGTTTTGATGTAAGAAACGCTTGAGAAACTCAAAATTTTCGCAGTTCTGATGCTCGAAACGAATAACTGGAACGGCCTAGGGGAAAATTACACATCCGTTGTAATCGGGCGAGACTCTACTTTCAGATGCAGCAGAAATTTTGCGGATTGGTCAATCCGTTCGCGAGATATGGCAGTTTGGAGGTAAGAAACGCTTGAGAAACTCAAAATTTTCGCAGTTCTGATGCTCGAAACGAATAACTAGTACGGCCTTGGGGAAAAGTGCGCATACCGTTGTAATCGGGCGAGTTTCTACTTTCAGATGCAACAGAAATCATGCGGATTGGTCCATCCGTTCGCGAGATATGGCCGTTTGGATGTAAGAAACGCTTGAGAAACTCAAAATTTTCGCAGTTCTGATGCTCGAAACGAATAACTAGAACCGCCTAGGGGAAAAGTGCGCATACCGTTGTAATCGGGCGAGTTTCTACTTTCAGATGCAACAGAAATGTTGCGGATCGGTCAATCCGTTCGCGAGATGTGGCAGTTTGGATGTAAGAAACTGTTGAGAAACTCAAAATTTTCGCAGTTCTGATGCTCGAAACGAATAACTGGAACGGCCTAGGGGAAAACTACACATCCGTTGTAATCGGGCGAGACTCTACTTTCAGATGCAACAGAAATCATGCGGATTGGTCAATCCTTTCGCGAGATATGGCCGTTTCGATGTAAGAAACGCTTGAGAAACTCAAAATTTTCGCAGTTCTGATGCTCGAAACGAATAACTGGAACGGCGTAGGGGAAAACTATACATACCCTTGTAATCGGGCGAGTTTCTACTTTCAAAAGCAACAGAAATCATGCGGATTGGTCAATCCGTTCGCGAGATATGGCCGTTTTGATGTAAGAAACGCTTGAGAAACTCAAAATTTTCGCAGTTCTGATGCTCGAAACGAATAACTAGAACGGCCTAGGGGAAAAGTGCGCATACCGTTTTAATCGGGCGAGTTTCTACTTTCAGATGCAACAGAAATCATGCGGATTGGTCAATCCGTTCGCGAGATATGGCCGTTTCGATGTAAGAAACGCTTGAGAAACTCAAAATTTTCGCAGTTCTGATGCTCGAAACGAATAACTGGGACGGCCTAGGGGAAAACTGTACACACCGTTGTAATCGGGCGAGTTTCTAGTTTCAGAAGCAACAGAAATCATGCGGATTGGTCAATCCGTTCGCGAGATATGGCCGTTTTGATGTAAGAAACGCTTGAGAAACTCAAAATTTCCGCAGTTCTGATGCTCGAAACGAATAACTGGAACGGCGTAGGGGAAAACTATACATACCGTTGTAATCGGGCGAGTTTCTACTTTCAGAAGCAACAGAAATCATGCGGATTGGTCAATCCGTTCGCGAGATATGGCCGTTTTGATGTAAGAAACGCTTGAGAAACTCAAAATTTTCGCAGTTCTGATGCTCGAAACGAATAACTGGAACGGCCTAGGGGAAAACTACACATCCGTTGTAATCGGGCGAGACTCTACTTTCAGATGCAACAGAAATTTTGCGGATTGGTCAATCCGTTCGCGAGATATGGCCGTTTTGATGTAAGAAACGCTTGAGAAACTCAAAATTTTTTCAGTTCTGATGCTCGAAACGAATAATTAGAACCGCCTAGGGGAAAAGTGCGCATACCGTTGTAATCGGGCGAGTTTCTACTTTCAGATGCAACAGAAATCATGCGGATTGGTCAATCCGTTCGCGAGATATGGCAGTTTGGATGTAAGAAACGCTTGGGAAACTCAAAATTTTCGCAGTTCTGATGCTCGAAACGAATAATTAGAACCGCCTAGGGGAAAAGTGCGCATACCGTTGTAATCGGGCGAGTTTCTACTTTCAGATGCAACAGAAATCATGCGTATTGGTCAATCCGTTCGCGAGATATGGCAGTTTGGATGTAAGAAACGCTTGAGAAACTCAAAATTTTCGCAGTTCTGATGCTCGAAACGAATAACTGGAACGGCCTAGGGGAAAACTACACATCCGTTGTAATCGGGCGAGACTCTACTTTCAGATGCAACAGAAATTTTGCGGATTGGTCAATCCGTTCGCGAGATATGGCAGTTTGGAGGTAAGAAACGCTTGAGAAACTCAAAATTTTCGCAGTTCTGATGCTCGAAACGAATAACTAGAACCGCCTAGGGGAAAAGTGCGCATACCGTTGTAATCGGGCGAGTTTCTACTTTCACAAGCAAGAGAAATCATGCGGATTGGTGAATCCGTTCGCGAGATATGGCCGTTTCGATGTAAGAAACGCTTGAGAAACTCAAAATTTTCGCAGTTCTGATGCTCGAAACGAATAACTGGGACGGCCTAGGGGAAAAGTGCGCATACCGTTGTAATCGGGCGAGTTTCTACTTTCAGATGCAACGGAAATCATGCGGATTGGTCAATCCGTTCGCGAGATATGGCCGTTTCGATGTAAGAAACGCTTGAGAAACTCAAAATTTTCGCAGTTCTGATGCTCGAAACGAATAACTGGAACGGCGTAGGGGAAAAGTGCGCATACCGTTGTAATCGGGCGAGTTTCTACTTTCAGAAGCAACAGAAATTTTGCGGATTGGTCAATCCGTTCGCGAGATATTGTAGTTTGGAGGTAAGAAACGCTTGAGAAACTCAAAATTTGCTCAGTTCTGATGCTCGAAACGTATAACTAGAACGGCCTAGGGGAAAAGTACGCATACCGTTGTAATCGGGCGAGTTTCTACTTTCAGATGCAACAGAAATTTTGCGGATTGGTCAATCCGTTCGCGAGATATTGCAGTTTGGAAGTAAGAAACGCTTGAGAAACTCAAAATTTGCGCAGTTCTGATGCTCGAAACGAATAACTAGAACGGCCTAGGGGAAAAGTGCGCATACCGTTGTAATCGGGCGAGTTTCTACTTTCAAATGCAACAGAAATTTTGCGGATCGGTCAATCCGTTCGCGAGATATGGCAGTTTGGATGTAAGAAACGCTTGAGAAACTCAAAATTTTCGCAGTTCTGATGCTCGAAACGAATAACTAGAACCGCCTGGGGGAAAAGTGCGCATACCGTTGTAATCGGGCGAGTTTCTACTTTCAGATGCAACAGAAATCATGCGGATTGGTCAATCCGTTCGCGAGATATGGCTGTTTCGATGTAAGAAACGCTTGAGAAACTCAAAATTTTCGCAGTTCTGATGCTCGAAACGAATAACTGGGACGGCCTAGGGGAAAACTATACACACCGTTGTAATCGGGCGAGTTTCTAGTTTCAGAAGCAACAGAAATCATGCGGATTGGTCAATCCGTTCGCGAGATATGGCCGTTTTGATGTAAGAAACGCTTGAGAAACTCAAAATTTTCGCAGTTCTGATGCTCGAAACGAATAACTAGAACGGCCTAGGGGAAAAGTACGCATACCGTTGTAATCGGGCGAGTTTCTACTTTCAGATGCAACAGAAATCATGCGGATTGGTCAATCCGTTCGCGAGATATGGCCGTTTCGATGTAAGAAACGCTTGAGAAACTCAAAATTTTCGCAGTTCTGATGCTCGAAACGAATAACTGGGACGGCCTAGGGGAAAACTATACACACCGTTGTAATCGGGCGAGTTTCTAGTTTCAGAAGCAACAGAAATCATGCGGATTGGTCAATCCGTTCGCGAGATATGGCCGTTTTGATGTAAGAAACGCTTGAGAAACTGAAAAGTTTCGCAGTTCTGATGCTCGAAACGAATAACTAGAACCGCCTAGGGGAAAAGTGCGCATACCGTTGTAATCGGGCGAGTTTCTACTTTCAGATGCAACAGAAATCATGCGGATTGGTCAATCCTTTCGCGAGATATGGCCGTTTCGATGTAAGAAACGCTTGAGAAACTCAAAATTTTCGCAGTTCTGATGCTCGAAACGAATAACTGGAACGGCGTAGGGGAAAACTATACATACCGTTGTAATCGGGCGAGTTTCTACTTTCAGAAGCAACAGAAATCATGCGGATTGGTCAATCCGTTCGCGAGATATGGCCGTTTTGATGTAAGAAACGCTTGAGAAACTCAAAATTTTCGCAGTTCTGATGCTCGAAACGAATAACTAGAACGGCCTAGGGGAAAAGTACGCATACCGTTGTAAGCGGGCGAGTTTCTACTTTCAGATGCAACAGAAATTTTGCGGATTGGTCAATCCGTTCGCGAGATATGGCAGTTTGGAAGTAAGAAACGCTTGAGAAACTCAAAATTTTCGCAGTTCTGATGCTCGAAACGAATAACTGGGACGGCCTAGGGGAAAACTATACACACCGTTGTAATCGGGCGAGTTTCTACTTTCAGATGCAACAGAAATTTTGCGGATTGGTCAATCCGTTCGCGAGATATGGCAGTTTGGATGTAAGAAACGCTTGAGAAACTCAAAATTGTCGCAGTTCTGATGCTCGAAACGAATAACTAGAACCGCCTAGGGGAAAAGTGCGCATACCGTTGTAATCGGGCGAGTTTCTACTTTCAGATGCAACAGAAATCATGCGGATTGGTCAATCCGTTCGCGAGATATGGCCGTTTCGATGTTAGAAACGCTTGAGAAACTCAAAATTTTCGCCGTTCTGATGCTCGAAACGAATAACTGGGACGGCCTAGGGGAAAACTATACACACCGTTGTAATCGGGCGAGTTTCTAGTTTCAGAAGCAACAGAAATCATGCGGATTGGTCAATCCGTTCGCGAGATATGGCCGTTTTGATGTAAGAAACGCTTGAGAAACTCAAAATTTTCGCAGTTCTGATGCTCGAAACGAATAACTAGAACGGCCTAGGGGAAAAGTACGCATACCGTTGTAATCGGGCGAGTTTCTACCTTCAGATGCAACAGAAATCATGCGGATTGGTCAATCCGTTCGCGAGATATGGCCGTTTCGATGTAAGAAACGCTTGAGAAACTCAAAATTTTCGCAGTTCTGATGCTCGAAACGAATAACTGGGACGGCCTAGGGGAAAACTATACACACCGTTGTAATCGGGCGAGTTTCTACTTTCAGATGCAACAGAAATTTTGCGGATTGGTCAATCCGTTCGCGAGATATGGCAGTTTGGAAGTAAGAAACGCTTGAGAAACTCAAAATTTTCGCAGTTCTGATGCTCGAAACGAATAACTAGAACCGCCTAGGGGAAAAGTGCGCATACCGTTGTAATCGGGCGAGTTTCTACTTTCACAAGCAAGAGAAATCATGCGGATTGGTGAATCCGTTCGCGAGATATGGCCGTTTCGATGTAAGAAACGCTTGAGAAACTCAAAATTTTCGCAGTTCTGATGCTCGAAACGAATAACTGGGACGGCCTAGGGGAAAAGTGCGCATACCGTTGTAATCGGGCGAGTTTCTACTTTCAGATGCAACGGAAATCATGCGGATTGGTCAATCCGTTCGCGAGATATGGCCGTTTCGATGTAAGAAACGCTTGAGAAACTCAAAATTTTCGCAGTTCTGATGCTCGAAACGAATAACTGGAACGGCGTAGGGGAAAAGTGCGCATACCGTTGTAATCGGGCGAGTTTCTACTTTCAGAAGCAACAGAAATTTTGCGGATTGGTCAATCCGTTCGCGAGATATTGTAGTTTGGAGGTAAGAAACGCTTGAGAAACTCAAAATTTGCTCAGTTCTGATGCTCGAAACGTATAACTAGAACGGCCTAGGGGAAAAGTACGCATACCGTTGTAATCGGGCGAGTTTCTACTTTCAGATGCAACAGAAATTTTGCGGATTGGTCAATCCGTTCGCGAGATATTGCAGTTTGGAAGTAAGAAACGCTTGAGAAACTCAAAATTTGCGCAGTTCTGATGCTCGAAACGAATAACTAGAACGGCCTAGGGGAAAAGTGCGCATACCGTTGTAATCGGGCGAGTTTCTACTTTCAAATGCAACAGAAATTTTGCGGATCGGTCAATCCGTTCGCGAGATATGGCAGTTTGGATGTAAGAAACGCTTGAGAAACTCAAAATTTTCGCAGTTCTGATGCTCGAAACGAATAACTAGAACCGCCTGGGGGAAAAGTGCGCATACCGTTGTAATCGGGCGAGTTTCTACTTTCAGATGCAACAGAAATCATGCGGATTGGTCAATCCGTTCGCGAGATATGGCCGTTTCGATGTAAGAAACGCTTGAGAAACTCAAAATTTTCGCAGTTCTGATGCTCGAAACGAATAACTGGGACGGCCTAGGGGAAAACTATACACACCGTTGTAATCGGGCGAGTTTCTAGTTTCAGAAGCAACAGAAATCATGCGGATTGGTCAATCCGTTCGCGAGATATGGCCGTTTTGATGTAAGAAACGCTTGAGAAACTCAAAATTTTCGCAGTTCTGATGCTCGAAACGAATAACTAGAACGGCCTAGGGGAAAAGTACGCATACCGTTGTAATCGGGCGAGTTTCTACTTTCAGATGCAACAGAAATCATGCGGATTGGTCAATCCGTTCGCGAGATATGGCCGTTTCGATGTAAGAAACGCTTGAGAAACTCAAAATTTTCGCAGTTCTGATGCTCGAAACGAATAACTGGGACGGCCTAGGGGAAAACTATACACACCGTTGTAATCGGGCGAGTTTCTAGTTTCAGAAGCAACAGAAATCATGCGGATTGGTCAATCCGTTCGCGAGATATGGCCGTTTTGATGTAAGAAACGCTTGAGAAACTGAAAAGTTTCGCAGTTCTGATGCTCGAAACGAATAACTAGAACCGCCTAGGGGAAAAGTGCGCATACCGTTGTAATCGGGCGAGTTTCTACTTTCAGATGCAACAGAAATCATGCGGATTGGTCAATCCTTTCGCGAGATATGGCCGTTTCGATGTAAGAAACGCTTGAGAAACTCAAAATTTTCGCAGTTCTGATGCTCGAAACGAATAACTGGAACGGCGTAGGGGAAAACTATACATACCGTTGTAATCGGGCGAGTTTCTACTTTCAGAAGCAACAGGAATCATGCGGATTGGTCAATCCGTTCGCGAGATATGGCCGTTTTGATGTAAGAAACGCTTGAGAAACTCAAAATTTTCGCAGTTCTGATGCTCGAAACGAATAACTAGAACGGCCTAGGGAAAAAGTACGCATACCGTTGTAAGCGGGCGAGTTTCTACTTTCAGATGCAACAGAAATTTTGCGGATTGGTCAATCCGTTCGCGAGATATGGCAGTTTGGAAGTAAGAAACGCTTGAGAAACTCAAAATTTTCGCAGTTCTGATGCTCGAAACGAATAACTGGGACGGCCTAGGGGAAAACTATACACACCGTTGTAATCGGGCGAGTTTCTACTTTCAGATGCAACAGAAATTTTGCGGATTGGTCAATCCGTTCGCGAGATATGGCAGTTTGGATGTAAGAAACGCTTGAGAAACTCAAAATTGTCGCAGTTCTGATGCTCGAAACGAATAACTAGAACCGCCTAGGGGAAAAGTGCGCATACCGTTGTAATCGGGCGAGTTTCTACTTTCAGATGCAACAGAAATCATGCGGATTGGTCAATCCGTTCGCGAGATATGGCCGTTTCGATGTTAGAAACGCTTGAGAAACTCAAAATTTTCGCCGTTCTGATGCTCGAAACGAATAACTGGGACGGCCTAGGGGAAAACTATACACACCGTTGTAATCGGGCGAGTTTCTAGTTTCAGAAGCAACAGAAATCATGCGGATTGGTCAATCCGTTCGCGAGATATGGCCGTTTTGATATAAGAAACGCTTGAGAAACTCAAAATTTTCGCAGTTCTGATGCTCGAAACGAATAACTAGAACGGCCTAGGGGAAAAGTACGCATACCGTTGTAATCGGGCGAGTTTCTACCTTCAGATGCAACAGAAATCATGCGGATTGGTCAATCCGTTCGCGAGATATGGCCGTTTCGATGTAAGAAACGCTTGAGAAACTCAAAATTTTCGCAGTTCTGATGCTCGAAACGAATAACTGGGACGGCCTAGGGGAAAACTATACACACCGTTGTAATCGGGCGAGTTTCTACTTTCAGATGCAACAGAAATTTTGCGGATTGGTCAATCCGTTCGCGAGATATGGCAGTTTGGATGTAAGAAACGCTTGAGAAACTCAAAATTTTCGCAGTTCTGATGCTCGAAACGAATAACTAGAACCGCCTAGGGGAAAAGTGCGCACACCGTTGTAATCGGGCGAGTTTCTACTTTCAGATGCAACAGAAATCATGCGGATTGGTCAATCCTTTCGCGAGATATGGCCGTTTCGATGTAAGAAACGCTTGAGAAACTCAAAATTTTCGCAGTTCTGATGCTCGAAACGAATAACTGGAACGGCGTAGGGGAAAACTATACATACCGTTGTAATCGGGCGAGTTTCTACTTTCAGAAGCAACAGAAATCATGCGGATTGGTCAATCCGTTCGCGAGATATGGCCGTTTTGATGTAAGAAACGCTTGAGAAACTCAAAATTTTCGCAGTTCTGATGCTCGAAACGAATAACTAGAACGGCCTAGGGGAAAAGTACGCATACCGTTGTAAGCGGGCGAGTTTCTACTTTCAGATGCAACAGAAATTTTGCGGATTGGTCAATCCGTTCGCGAGATATGGCAGTTTGGAAGTAAGAAACGCTTGAGAAACTCAAAATTTTCGCAGTTCTGATGCTCGAAACGAATAACTGGGACGGCCTAGGGGAAAACTATACACACCGTTGTAATCGGGCGAGTTTCTACTTTCAGATGCAACAGAAATTTTGCGGATTGGTCAATCCGTTCGCGAGATATGGCAGTTTGGATGTAAGAAACGCTTGAGAAACTCAAAATTGTCGCAGTTCTGATGCTCGAAACGAATAACTAGAACCGCCTAGGGGAAAAGTGCGCATACCGTTGTAATCGGGCGAGTTTCTACTTTCAGATGCAACAGAAATCATGCGGATTGGTCAATCCGTTCGCGAGATATGGCCGTTTCGATGTTAGAAACGCTTGAGAAACTCAAAATTTTCGCCGTTCTGATGCTCGAAACGAATAACTGGGACGGCCTAGGGGAAAACTATACACACCGTTGTAATCGGGCGAGTTTCTAGTTTCAGAAGCAACAGAAATCATGCGGATTGGTCAATCCGTTCGCGAGATATGGCCGTTTTGATGTAAGAAACGCTTGAGAAACTCAAAATTTTCGCAGTTCTGATGCTCGAAACGAATAACTAGAACGGCCTAGGGGAAAAGTACGCATACCGTTGTAATCGGGCGAGTTTCTACCTTCAGATGCAACAGAAATCATGCGGATTGGTCAATCCGTTCGCGAGATATGGCCGTTTCGATGTAAGAAACGCTTGAGAAACTCAAAATTTTCGCAGTTCTGATGCTCGAAACGAATAACTGGGACGGCCTAGGGGAAAACTATACACACCGTTGTAATCGGGCGAGTTTCTACTTTCAGATGCAACAGAAATTTTGCGGATTGGTCAATCCGTTCGCGAGATATGGCAGTTTGGATGTAAGAAACGCTTGAGAAACTCAAAATTTTCGCAGTTCTGATGCTCGAAACGAATAACTAGAACCGCCTAGGGGAAAAGTGCGCACACCGTTGTAATCGGGCGAGTTTCTACTTTCAGATGCAACAGAAATCATGCGGATTGGTCAATCCTTTCGCGAGATATGGCCGTTTCGATGTAAGAAACGCTTGAGAAACTCAAAATTTTCGCAGTTCTGATGCTCGAAACGAATAACTGGAACGGCGTAGGGGAAAACTATACATACCGTTGTAATCGGGCGAGTTTCTACTTTCAGAAGCAACAGAAATCATGCGGATTGGTCAATCCGTTCGCGAGATATGGCCGGTTTTGATGTAAGAAACGCTTGAGAAACTCAAAATTTTCGCAGTTCTGATGCTCGAAACGAATAACTAGAACGGCCTAGGGGAAAAGTGCGCATACCGTTGTAATCGGGCGAGTTTCTACTTTCAGATGCAACAGAAATCATGCGGATTGGTCAATCCGTTCGCGAGATATGGCCGTTTCGATGTTAGAAACGCTTGAGAAACTCAAAATTTTCGCAGTTCTGATGCTCGAAACGAATAACTGGGACGGCCTAGGGGAAAACTATACACACCGTTGTAATCGGGCGAGTTTCTAGTTTCAGAAGCAACAGAAATCATGCGGGTTGGTCAATCCGTTCGCGAGATATGGCCGTTTTGATGTAAGAAACGCTTGAGAAACTCAAAATTTTCGCAGTTCTGATGCTCGAAACGAATAACTAGAACCGCCTAGGGGAAAAGTGCGCATACCGTTGTAATCGGGCGAGTTTCTACTTTCACAAGCAAGAGAAATCATGCGGATTGGTGAATCCGTTCGCGAGATATGGCCGTTTCGATGTAAGAAACGCTTGAGAAACTCAAAATTTTCGCAGTTCTGATGCTCGAAACGAATAACTGGGACGGCCTAGGGGAAAAGTGCGCATACCGTTGTAATCGGGCGAGTTTCTACTTTCAGATGCAACGGAAATCATGCGGATTGGTCAATCCGTTCGCGAGATATGGCCGTTTCGATGTAAGAAACGCTTGAGAAACTCAAAATTTTCGCAGTTCTGATGCTCGAAACGAATAACTGGAACGGCGTAGGGGAAAAGTGCGCATACCGTTGTAATCGGGCGAGTTTCTACTTTCAGAAGCAACAGAAATTTTGCGGATTGGTCAATCCGTTCGCGAGATATTGTAGTTTGGAGGTAAGAAACGCTTGAGAAACTCAAAATTTGCTCCGTTCTGATGCTCGAAACGTATAACTAGAACGGCCTAGGGGAAAAGTACGCATACCGTTGTAATCGGGCGAGTTTCTACTTTCAGATGCAACAGAAATTTTGCGGATTGGTCAATCCGTTCGCGAGATATTGCAGTTTGGAAGTAAGAAACGCTTGAGAAACTCAAAATTTGCGCAGTTCTGATGGTCGAAACGAATAACTAGAACGGCCTAGGGGAAAAGTGCGCATACCGTTGTAATCGGGCGAGTTTCTACTTTCAAATGCAACAGAAATTTTGCGGATCGGTCAATCCGTTCGCGAGATATGGCAGTTTGGATGTAAGAAACGCTTGAGAAACTCAAAATTTGCGCAGTTCTGATGGTCGAAACGAATAACTAGAACGGCCTAGGGGAAAAGTGCGCATACCGTTGTAATCGGGCGAGTTTCTACTTTCAGATGCAACAGAAATCATGCGGATTGGTCAATCCGTTCGCGAGATATGGCCGTTTCGATGTTAGAAACGCTTGAGAAACTCAAAATTTTCGCAGTTCTGATGCTCGAAACGAATAACTGGGACGGCCTAGGGGAAAACTATACACACCGTTGTAATCGGGCGAGTTTCTAGTTTCAGAAGCAACAGAAATCATGCGGATTGGTCAATCCATTCGCGAGATATGGCCGTTTTGATGTAAGAAACGCTTGAGAAACTCAAAATTTTCGCAGTTCTGATGCTCGAAACGAATAACTAGAACGGCCTAGGGGAAAAGTACGCATACCGTTGTAATCGGGCGAGTTTCTACTTTCAGATGCAACAGAAATCATGCGGATTGGTCAATCCGTTCGCGAGATATGGCCGTTTCGATGTAAGAAACGCTTGAGAAACTCAAAATTTTCGCAGTTCTGATGCTCGAAACGAATAACTGGGACGGCCTAGGGGAAAACTATACACACCGTT
The DNA here is from genome assembly GCF_051014685.1 of Ptiloglossa arizonensis. NCBI lineage: Eukaryota > Metazoa > Arthropoda > Insecta > Hymenoptera > Colletidae > Ptiloglossa > Ptiloglossa arizonensis. Next base: position 107,681 of record NW_027479097.1, read on the forward strand.
GTAATCGGGCGAGTTTCTAGTTTCAGAAGCAACAGAAATCATGCGGATTGGTCAATCCTTTCGCGAGATATGGCCGTTTCGATGTAAGAAACGCTTGAGAAACTCAAAATTTTCGCAGTTCTGATGCTCGAAACGAATAACTGGGACGGCCTAGGGGAAAACTATACACACCGTTGTAATCGGGCGAGTTTCTACTTTCAGATGCAACAGAAATTTTGCGGATTGGTCAATCCGTTCGCGAGATATGGCAGTTTGGATGTAAGAAACGCTTGAGAAACTCAAAATTTTCGCAGTTCTGATGCTCGAAACGAATAACTAGAACCGCCTAGGGGAAAAGTGCGCATACCGTTGTAATCGGGCGAGTTTCTACTTTCAGATGCAACAGAAATCATGCGGATTGGTCAATCCGTTCGCGAGATATGGCCGTTTCGATGTTAGAAACGCTTGAGAAACTCAAAATTTTCGCCGTTCTGATGCTCGAAACGAATAACTGGGACGGCCTAGGGGAAAACTATACACACCGTTGTAATCGGGCGAGTTTCTAGTTTCAGAAGCAACAGAAATTTTGCGGATTGGTCAATCCGTTCGCGAGATATTGTAGTTTGGAGGTAAGAAACGCTGGAGAAACTCAAAATTTTCGCAGTTCTGATGCTCGAAACGAATAACTAGAACGGCCTAGGGGAAAAGTGCGCATACCGTTGTAATCGGGCGAGTTTCTACTTTCAGATGCAACAGAAATCATGCGGATTGGTCAATCCGTTCGCGAGATATGGCCGTTTCGATGTTAGAAACGCTTGAGAAACTCAAAATTTTCGCCGTTCTGATGCTCGAAACGAATAACTGGGACGGCCTAGGGGAAAACTATACACACCGTTGTAATCGGGCGAGTTTCTAGTTTCAGAAGCAACAGAAATCATGCGGATTGGTCAATCCGTTCGCGAGATATGGCCGTTTTGATGTAAGAAACGCTTGAGAAACTCAAAATTTTCGCAGTTCTGATGCTCGAAACGAATAACTAGAACGGCCTAGGGGAAAAGTACGCATACCGTTGTAATCGGGCGAGTTTCTACCTTCAGATGCAACAGAAATCATGCGGATTGGTCAATCCGTTCGCGAGATATGGCCGTTTCGATGTAAGAAACGCTTGAGAAACTCAAAATTTTCGCAGTTCTGATGCTCGAAACGAATAACTGGGACGGCCTAGGGGAAAACTATACACACCGTTGTAATCGGGCGAGTTTCTACTTTCAGATGCAACAGAAATTTTGCGGATTGGTCAATCCGTTCGCGAGATATGGCAGTTTGGATGTAAGAAACGCTTGAGAAACTCAAAATTTTCGCAGTTCTGATGCTCGAAACGAATAACTAGAACCGCCTAGGGGAAAAGTGCGCATACCGTTGTAATCGGGCGAGTTTCTACTTTCAGATGCAACAGAAATCATGCGGATTGGTCAATCCGTTCGCGAGATATGGCCGTTTCGATGTTAGAAACGCTTGAGAAACTCAAAATTTTCGCCGTTCTGATGCTCGAAACCAATAACTGGGACGGCCTAGGGGAAAACTATACACACCGTTGTAATCGGGCGAGTTTCTAGTTTCAGAAGCAACAGAAATCATGCGGATTGGTCAATCCGTTCGCGAGATATGGCCGTTTTGATGTAAGAAACGCTTGAGAAACTCAAAATTTTCGCAGTTCTGATGCTCGAAACGAATAACTAGAACGGCCTAGGGGAAAACTATACACACCGTTGTAATCGGGCGAGTTTCTAGTTTCAGAAGCAACAGAAATCATGCGGATTGGTCAATCCGTTCGCGAGATATGGCCGTTTTGATGTAAGAAACGCTTGAGAAACTCAAAATTTTCGCAGTTCTGATGCTCGAAACGAATAACTAGAACCGCCTAGGGGAAAAGTGCGCACACCGTTGTAATCGGGCGAGTTTCTACTTTCAGATGCAACAGAAATCATGCGGATTGGTCAATCCTTTCGCGAGATATGGCCGTTTCGATGTAAGAAACGCTTGGGAAACTCAAAATTTTCGCAGTTCTGATGCTCGAAACGAATAACTGGAACGGCGTAGGGGAAAACTATACATACCGTTGTAATCGGGCGAGTTTCTACTTTCAGAAGCAACAGAAATCATGCGGATTGGTCAATCCGTTCGCGAGATATGGCCGGTTTTGATGTAAGAAACGCTTGAGAAACTCAAAATTTTCGCAGTTCTGATGCTCGAAACGAATAACTAGAACGGCCTAGGGGAAAAGTGCGCATACCGTTGTAATCGGGCGAGTTTCTACTTTCAGATGCAACAGAAATGATGCGGATTGGTCAATCCGTTCGCGAGATATGGCCGTTTCGATGTTAGAAACGCTTGAGAAACTCAAAATTTTCGCAGTTCTGATGCTCGAAACGAATAACTGGGACGGCCTAGGGGAAAACTATACACACCGTTGTAATCGGGCGAGTTTCTAGTTTCAGAAGCAACAGAAATCATGCGGATTGGTCAATCGGTTCGCGAGATATGGCCGTTTTGATGTAAGAAACGCTTGAGAAACTCAAAATTTTCGCAGTTCTGATGCTCGAAACGAATAACTAGAACCGCCTAGGGGAAAAGTGCGCAAACCGTTGTAATCGGGCGAGTTTCTACTTTCAGATGCAACAGAAATCATGCGGATTGGTCAATCCTTTCGCGAGATATGGCCGTTTCGATGTAAGAAACGCTTGAGAAACTCAAAATTTTCGCAGTTCTGATGCTCGAAACGAATAACTGGAACGGCGTAGGGGAAAACTATACATACCGTTGTAATCGGGCGAGTTTCTACTTTCTGAAGCAACAGAAATCATGCGGATTGGTCAATCCGTTCGCGAGATATGGCCGTTTTGATGTAAGAAACGCTTGAGAAACTCAAAATTTTCGCAGTTCTGATGCTCGAAACGAATAACTAGAACGGCGTAGGGGAAAACTATACATACCGTTTTAATCGGGCGAGTTTCTACTTTCAGAAGCAACAGAAATCATGCGGATTGGTCAATCCGTTCGCGAGATATGGCCGTTTTGATGTAAGAAACGCTTGAGAAACTCAAAATTTTCGCAGTTCTGATGCTCGAAACGAATAACTGGAACGGCCTAGGGGAAAACTACGCATACCGTTGTAATCGGGCGAGTTTCTACTTTCAGATGCAACAGAAATTTTGCGGTTTGGTCAATCCGTTCGCGAGATATGGCAGTTTGGAAGTAAGAAACGCTTGAGAAACTCAAAATTTGCGCAGTTCTGATGCTCGAAACGAATAACTAGATCGGCCTAGGGGAAAAGTGCGCATACCGTTGTAATCGGGCGAGTTGCTACTTTCAGAAGCAACAGAAATCATGCGGATTGGTCAATGCGTTCGCGAGATATGGCCGTTTTGATGTAAGAAACGCTTGAGAAACTCAAAATTTTCGCAGTTCTGATGCTCGAAACGAATAACTAGAACGGCCTAGGGGAAAAGTGCGCATACCGTCGTAATCGGGCGAGTTTCTACTTTCAGAAGCAACAGAAATTTTGCGGATTGGTCAATCCGTTCGCGAGATATTGCAGTTTGGAGGTAAGAAACGCTTGAGAAACTCAAAATTTGCTCAGTTCTGATGCTCGAAACGAATAACTAGAACGGCCTAGGGGAAAAGTACGCATACCGTTGTAATCGGGCGAGTTTCTACTTTCAGATGCAACAGAAATTTTGCGGATTTGTCAATCCGTTCGCGAGATATTGTAGTTTGGAGGTAAGAAACGCTTGAGAAACTCAAAATTTGCTCAGTTCGGATGCTCGAAACGAATAACTAGAACGGCCTAGGGGAAAAGTACGCATACCGTTGTAATCGGGCGAGTTTCTACTTTCAGATGCAACAGAAATCATGCGGATTGGTCAATCAGTTCGCGAGATATGGCCGTTTCGATGTAAGAAACGCTTGAGAAACTCAAAATTTTCGCAGTTCTGATGCTCGAAACGAATAACTGGAACGGCCTAGGGGAAAAGTACGCATACCGTTGTAATCGGGCGAGTTTCTACTTTCAGATGCAACAGAAATTTTGCGGTTTGGTCAATCCGTTCGCGAGATATGGCAGTTTGGAAGTAAGAAACGCTTGAGAAACTCAAAATTTGCGCAGTTCTGATGCTCGAAACGAATAACTAGATCGGCCTAGGGGAAAAGTGCGCATACCGTTGTAATCGGGCGAGTTGCTACTTTCAGAAGCAACAGAAATCATGCGGATTGGTCAATGCGTTCGCGAGATATGGCCGTTTTGATGTAAGAAACGCTTGAGAAACTCAAAATTTTCGCAGTTCTGATGCTCGAAACGAATAACTAGAACGGCCTAGGGGAAAAGTGCGCATACCGTCGTAATCGGGCGAGTTTCTACTTTCAGAAGCAACAGAAATTTTGCGGATTGGTCAATCCGTTCGCGAGATATTGCAGTTTGGAGGTAAGAAACGCTTGAGAAACTCAAAATTTGCTCAGTTCTGATGCTCGAAACGAATAACTAGAACGGCCTAGGGGAAAAGTACGCATACCGTTGTAATCGGGCGAGTTTCTACTTTCAGATGCAACAGAAATTTTGCGGATTTGTCAATCCGTTCGCGAGATATTGTAGTTTGGAGGTAAGAAACGCTTGAGAAACTCAAAATTTGCTCAGTTCGGATGCTCGAAACGAATAACTAGAACGGCCTAGGGGAAAAGTACGCATACCGTTGTAATCGGGCGAGTTTCTACTTTCAGATGCAACAGAAATCATGCGGATTGGTCAATCCGTTCGCGAGATATGGCCGTTTCGATGTAAGAAACGCTTGAGAAACTCAAAATTTTCGCAGTTCTGATGCTCGAAACGAATAACTGGAACGGCGTAGGGGAAAACTATACATACCGTTGTAATCGGGCGAGTTTCTACTTTCAGAAGCAACAGAAATCATGCGGATTGGTCAATCCGTTCGCGAGATATGGCGGTTTTGATGTAAGAAACGCTTGAGAAACTCAAAATTTTCGCAGTTCTGATGCTCGAAACGAATAACTAGAACGGCCTAGGGGAAAAGTGCGCATACCGTTGTAATCGGGCGAGTTTCTACTTTCAGATGCAACAGAAATGATGCGGATTGGTCTATCCGTTCGCGAGATATGGCCGTTTCGATGTTAGAAACGCTTGAGAAACTCAAAATTTTCGCAGTTCTGATGCTCGAAACGAATAACTGGGACGGCCTAGGGGAAAACTATACACACCGTTGTAATCGGGCGAGTTTCTAGTTTCAGAAGCAACAGAAATCATGCGGATTGGTCAATCGGTTCGCGAGATATGGCCGTTTTGATGTAAGAAACGCTTGAGAAACTCAAAATTTTCGCAGTTCTGATGCTCGAAACGAATAACTAGAACCGCCTAGGGGAAAAGTGCGCAAACCGTTGTAATCGGGCGAGTTTCTACTTTCAGATGCAACAGAAATCATGCGGATTGGTCAATCCTTTCGCGAGATATGGCCGTTTCGATGTAAGAAACGCTTGAGAAACTCAAAATTTTCGCAGTTCTGATGCTCGAAACGAATAACTGGAACGGCGTAGGGGAAAACTATACATACCGTTGTAATCGGGCGAGTTTCTACTTTCTGAAGCAACAGAAATCATGCGGATTGGTCAATCCGTTCGCGAGATATGGCCGTTTTGATGTAAGAAACGCTTGAGAAACTCAAAATTTTCGCAGTTCTGATGCTCGAAACGAATAACTAGAACGGCGTAGGGGAAAACTATACATACCGTTTTAATCGGGCGAGTTTCTACTTTCAGAAGCAACAGAAATCATGCGGATTGGTCAATCCGTTCGCGAGATATGGCCGTTTTGATGTAAGAAACGCTTGAGAAACTCAAAATTTTCGCAGTTCTGATGCTCGAAACGAATAACTGGAACGGCCTAGGGGAAAAGTACGCATACCGTTGTAATCGGGCGAGTTTCTACTTTCAGATGCAACAGAAATTTTGCGGTTTGGTCAATCCGTTCGCGAGATATGGCAGTTTGGAAGTAAGAAACGCTTGAGAAACTCAAAATTTGCGCAGTTCTGATGCTCGAAACGAATAACTAGAACGGCCTAGGGGAAAAGTGCGCATACCGTTGTAATCGGGCGAGTTGCTACTTTCAGAAGCAACAGAAATCATGCGGATTGGTCAATCCGTTCGCGAGATATGGCCGTTTTGATGTAAGAAACGCTTGAGAAACTCAAAATTTTCGCAGTTCTGATGCTCGAAACGAATAACTAGAACGGCCTAGGGGAAAAGTGCGCATACCGTTGTAATCGGGCGAGTTTCTACTTTCAAATGCAACAGAAATTTTGCGGATCGGTCAATCCGTTCGCGAGATATGGCAGTTTGGATGTAAGAAACGCTTGAGAAACTCAAAATTTTCGCAGTTCTGATGCTCGAAACGAATAACTAGAACGGCCTAGGGGAAAAGTGCGCATACCGTTGTAATCGGGCGAGTTTCTACTTTCAGAAGCAACAGAAATTTTGCGGATTGGTCAATCCGTTCGCGAGATATTGTAGTTTGGAGGTAAGAAACGCTGGAGAAACTCAAAATTTGCTCAGTTCTGATGCTCGAAACGAATAACTAGAACGGCCTAGGGGAAAAGTACGCATACCGTTGTAATCGGGCGAGTTTCTACTTTCAGATGCAACAGAAATTTTGCGGATTGGTCAATCCGTTCGCGAGATATGGCAGTTTGGAAGTAAGAAACGCATGAGAAACTCAAAATTTGCGCAGTTCTGATGCTCGAAACGAATAACTAGATCGGCCTAGGGGAAAAGTGCGCATACCGTTGTAATCGGGCGAGTTGCTACTTTCAGAAGCAACAGAAATCATGCGGATTGGTCAATGCGTTCGCGAGATATGGCCGTTTTGATGTAAGAAACGCTTGAGAAACTCAAAATTTTCGCAGTTCTGATGCTCGAAACGAATAACTAGAACGGCCTAGGGGAAAAGTGCGCATACCGTCGTAATCGGGCGAGTTTCTACTTTCAGAAGCAACAGAAATTTTGCGGATTGGTCAATCCGTTCGCGAGATATTGCAGTTTGGAGGTAAGAAACGCTTGAGAAACTCAAAATTTGCTCAGTTCTGATGCTCGAAACGAATAACTAGAACGGCCTAGGGGAAAAGTACGCATACCGTTGTAATCGGGCGAGTTTCTACTTTCAGATGCAACCGAAATTTTGCGGATTTGTCAATCCGTTCGCGAGATATTGTAGTTTGGAGGTAAGAAACGCTTGAGAAACTCAAAATTTGCTCAGTTCGGATGCTCGAAACGAATAACTAGAACGGCCTAGGGGAAAAGTACGCATACCGTTGTAATCGGGCGAGTTTCTACTTTCAGATGCAACAGAAATCATGCGGATTGGTCAATCCGTTCGCGAGATATGGCCGTTTCGATGTAAGAAACGCTTGAGAAACTCAAAATTTTCGCAGTTCTGATGCTCGAAACGAATAACTGGAACGGCGTAGGGGAAAACTATACATACCGTTGTAATCGGGCGAGTTTCTACTTTCAGAAGCAACAGAAATCATGCGGATTGGTCAATCCGTTCGCGAGATATGGCGGTTTTGATGTAAGAAACGCTTGAGAAACTCAAAATTTTCGCAGTTCTGATGCTCGAAACGAATAACTAGAACGGCCTAGGGGAAAAGTGCGCATACCGTTGTAATCGGGCGAGTTTCTACTTTCAGAAGCAACAGAAATTTTGCGGATTGGTCAATCCGTTCGCGAGATATTGTAGTTTGGAGGTAAGAAACGCTGGAGAAACTCAAAATTTGCTCAGTTCTGATGCTCGAAACGAATAACTAGAACGGCCTAGGGGAAAAGTGCGCATACCGTTGTAATCGGGCGAGTTGCTACTTTCAGAAGCAACAGAAATCATGCGGATTGGTCAATCCGTTCGCGAGATATGGCCGTTTTGATGTAAGAAACGCTTGAGAAACTCAAAATTTTCGCAGTTCTGATGCTCGAAACGAATAACTAGAACGGCCTAGGGGAAAAGTGCGCATACCGTTGTAATCGGGCGAGTTTCTACTTTCAGAAGCAACAGAAATTTTGCGGATTGGTCAATCCGTTCGCGACATATTGTAGTTTGGAGGTAAGAAACGCTGGAGAAACTCAAAATTTGCTCAGTTCTGATGCTCGAAACGAATAACTAGAACGGCCTAGGGGAAAAGTACGCATACCGTTGTAATCGGGCGAGTTTCTACTTTCAGATGCAACAGAAATTTTGCGGATTGGTCAATCCGTTCGCGAGATATGGCAGTTTGGAAGTAAGAAACGCTTGAGAAACTCAAAATTTTCGCAGTTCTGATGCTCGAAACGAATAACTGGGACGGCCTAGGGGAAAACTATACACACCGTTGTAATCGGGCGAGTTTCTAGTTTCAGAAGCAACAGAAATTTTGCGGATTGGTCAATCCGTTCGCGAGATATTGTAGTTTGGAGGTAAGAAACGCTGGAGAAACTCAAAATTTGCTCAGTTCTGATGCTCGAAACGAATAACTAGAACGGCCTAGGGGAAAAGTGCGCATACCGTTGTAATCGGGCGAGTTGCTACTTTCAGAAGCAACAGAAATCATGCGGATTGGTCAATCCGTTCGCGAGATATGGCCGTTTTGATGTAAGAAACGCTTGAGAAACTCAAAATTTTCGCAGTTCTGATGCTCGAAACGAATAACTAGAACGGCCTAGGGGAAAAGTGCGCATACCGTTGTAATCGGGCGAGTTTCTACTTTCAGAAGCAACAGAAATTTTGCGGATTGGTCAATCCGTTCGCGACATATTGTAGTTTGGAGGTAAGAAACGCTGGAGAAACTCAAAATTTGCTCAGTTCTGATGCTCGAAACGAATAACTAGAACGGCCTAGGGGAAAAGTACGCATACCGTTGTAATCGGGCGAGTTTCTACTTTCAGATGCAACAGAAATTTTGCGGATTGGTCAATCCGTTCGCGAGATATGGCAGTTTGGAAGTAAGAAACGCTTGAGAAACTCAAAATTTGCGCAGTTCTGATGCTCGAAACGAATAACTAGAACGGCCTAGGGGAAAAGTGCGCATACCGTTGTAATCGGGCGAGTTGCTACTTTCAGAAGCAACAGAAATCATGCGGATTGGTCAATCCGTTCGCGAGATATGGCCGTTTTGATGTAAGAAACGCTTGAGAAACTCAAAATTTTCGCAGTTCTGATGCTCGAAACGAATAACTGAAACGGCGTAGGGGAAAACTATACATACCGTTGTAATCGGGCGAGTTTCTACTTTCAGAAGCAACAGAAATCATGCGGATTGGTCAATCCGTTCGCGAGATATGGCGGTTTTGATGTAAGAAACGCTTGAGAAACTCAAAATTTTTGCAGTTCTGATGCTCGAAACGAATAACTAGAACGGCCTAGGGGAAAAGTGCGCATACCGTTGTAATCGGGCGAGTTTCTACTTTCAGAAGCAACAGAAACTTTGCGGATTGGTCAATCCGTTCGCGAGATATTGTAGTTTGGAGGTAAGAAACGCTGGAGAAACTCAAAATTTGCTCAGTTCTGATGCTCGAAACGAATAACTAGAACGGCCTAGGGGAAAAGTACGCGTACCGTTGTAATCGGGCGAGTTTCTACTTTCAGATGCAACAGAAATTTTGCGGATTGGTCAATCCGTTCGCGAGATATGGCAGTATGGAAGTAAGAAACGCTTGAGAAACTCAAAATTTGCGCAGTTCTGATGCTCGAAACGAATAACTAGAACGGCCTAGGGGAAAAGTGCGCATACCGTTGTAATCGGGCGAGTTGCTACTTTCAGAAGCAACAGAAATCATGCGGATTGGTCAATCCGTTCGCGAGATATGGCCGTTTTGATGTAAGAAACGCTTGAGAAACTCAAAATTTTCGCAGTTCTGATGCTCGAAACGAATAACTAGAACGGCCTAGGGGAAAAGTGCGCATACCGTCGTAATCGGGCGAGTTTCTACTTTCAGAAGCAACAGAAATTTTGCGGATTGGTCAATCCGTTCGCGAGATATTGTAGTTTGGAGGTAAGAAACGCTTGAGAAACTCAAAATTTGCTCAGTTCTGATGCTCGAAACGAATAACTAGAACGGCCTAGGGGAAAAGTGCGCATACCGTTGTAATCGGGCGAGTTGCTACTTTCAGAAGCAACAGAAATCATGCGGATTGGTCAATCCGTTCGCGAGATATGGCCGTTTTGATGTAAGAAACGCTTGAGAAACTCAAAATTTTCGCAGTTCTGATGCTCGAAACGAATAACTAGAACGGCCTAGGGGAAAAGTGCGCATACCGTCGTAATCGGGCGAGTTTCTACTTTCAGAAGCAACAGAAATTTTGCGGATTGGTCAATCCGTTCGCGAGATATTGTAGTTTGGAGGTAAGAAACGCTTGAGAAACTCAAAATTTGCTCAGTTCTGATGCTCGAAACGAATAACTAGAACGGCCTAGGGGAAAAGTACGCATACCGTTGTAATCGGGCGAGTTTCTACTTTCAGATGCAACAGAAATCATGCGGATTGGTCAATCCGTTCGCGAGATATGGCCGTTTCGATGTAAGAAACGCTTGAGAAACTCAAAATTTTCGCAGTTCTGATGCTCGAAACGAATAACTGGAACGGCGTAGGGGAAAACTATACATACCGTTGTAATCGGGCGAGTTTCTAGTTTCAGAAGCAACAGAAATCATGCGGATTGGTCAATCCGTTCGCGAGATATGGCCGTTTTGATGTAAGAAACGCTTGAGAAACTCAAAATTTTCGCAGTTCTGATGCTCGTAACGAATAACTAGAACGGCCTAGGGGAAAAGTGCGCATACCGTTGTAATCGGGCGAGTTTCTACTTTCAGAAGCAACAGAAATTTTGCGGATTGGTCAATCCGTTCGCGACATATTGTAGTTTGGAGGTAAGAAACGCTGGAGAAACTCAAAATTTGCTCAGTTCTGATGCTCGAAACGAATAACTAGAACGGCCTAGGGGAAAAGTACGCGTACCGTTGTAATCGGGCGAGTTTCTACTTTCAGATGCAACAGAAATTTTGCGGATTGGTCAATCCGTTCGCGAGATATGGCAGTTTGGAAGTAAGAAACGCTTGAGAAACTCAAAATTTGCGCAGTTCTGATGCTCGAAACGAATAACTAGAACGGCCTAGGGGAAAAGTGCGCATACCGTCGTAATCGGGCGAGTTTCTACTTTCAGAAGCAACAGAAATTTTGCGGATTGGTCAATCCGTTCGCGAGATATTGTAGTTTGGAGGTAAGAAACGCTTGAGAAACTCAAAATTTGCTCAGTTCTGATGCTCGAAACGAATAACTAGAACGGCCTAGGGGAAAAGTGCGCATACCGTCGTAATCGGGCGAGTTTCTACTTTCAGAAGCAACAGAAATTTTGCGGATTGGTCAATCCGTTCGCGAGATATTGTAGTTTGGAGGTAAGAAACGCTTGAGAAACTCAAAATTTGCTCAGTTCTGATGCTCGAAACGAATAACTAGAACGGCCTAGGGGAAAAGTGCGCATACCGTTGTAATCGGGCGAGTTTCTACTTTCAAATGCAACAGAAATTTTGCGGATCGGTCAATCCGTTCGCGAGATATGGCAGTTTGGATGTAAGAAACGCTTGAGAAACTCAAAATTTTCGCAGTTCTGATGCTCGAAACGAATAACTAGAACGGCCTAGGGGAAAAGTGCGCATACCGTTGTAATCGGGCGAGTTTCTACTTTCAGAAGCAACAGAAATTTTGCGGATTGGTCAATCCGTTCGCGAGATATTGTAGTTTGGAGGTAAGAAACGCTGGAGAAACTCAAAATTTGCTCAGTTCTGATGCTCGAAACGAATAACTAGAACGGCCTAGGGGAAAAGTACGCATACCGTTGTAATCGGGCGAGTTTCTACTTTCAGATGCAACAGAAATTTTGCGGATTGGTCAATCCGTTCGCGAGATATGGCAGTTTGGAAGTAAGAAACGCATGAGAAACTCAAAATTTGCGCAGTTCTGATGCTCGAAACGAATAACTAGATCGGCCTAGGGGAAAAGTGCGCATACCGTTGTAATCGGGCGAGTTGCTACTTTCAGAAGCAACAGAAATCATGCGGATTGGTCAATCCGTTCGCGAGATATGGCCGTTTTGATGTAAGAAACGCTTGAGAAACTCAAAATTTTCGCAGTTCTGATGCTCGAAACGAATAACTAGAACGGCCTAGGGGAAAAGTGCGCATACCGTCGTAATCGGGCGAGTTTCTACTTTCAGAAGCAACAGAAATTTTGCGGATTGGTCAATCCGTTCGCGAGATATTGTAGTTTGGAGGTAAGAAACGCTTGAGAAACTCAAAATTTGCTCAGTTCTGATGCTCGAAACGAATAACTAGAACAGCCTAGGGGAAAAGTACGCATACCGTTGTAATCGGGCGAGTTTCTACTTTCAGATGCAACAGAAATTTTGCGGATTTGTCAATCCGTTCGCGAGATATTGTAGTTTGGAGGTAAGAAACGCTTGAGAAACTCAAAATTTGCTCAGTTCTGATGCTCGAAACGAATAACTAGAACGGCCTAGGGGAAAAGTACGCATACCGTTGTAATCGGGCGAGTTTCTACTTTCAGATGCAACAGAAATCATGCGGATTGGTCAATCCGTTCGCGAGATATGGCCGTTTCGATGTAAGAAACGCTTGAGAAACTCAAAATTTTCGCAGTTCTGATGCTCGAAACGAATAACTGGAACGGCGTAGGGGAAAACTATACATACCGTTGTAATCGGGCGAGTTTCTACTTTCAGAAGCAACAGAAATTTTGCGGATTGGTCAATCCGTTCGCGAGATATTGTAGTTTGGAGGTAAGAAACGCTTGAGAAACTCAAAATTTGCTCAGTTCTGATGCTCGAAACGAATAACTAGAACGGCCTAGGGGAAAAGTGCGCATACCGTTGTAATCGGGCGAGTTTCTACTTTCAAATGCAACAGAAATTTTGCGGATCGGTCAATCCGTTCGCGAGATATGGCAGTTTGGATGTAAGAAACGCTTGAGAAACTCAAAATTTTCGCAGTTCTGATGCTCGAAACGAATAACTAGAACGGCCTAGGGGAAAAGTGCGCATACCGTTGTAATCGGGCGAGTTTCTACTTTCAGAAGCAACAGAAATTTTGCGGATTGGTCAATCCGTTCGCGAGATATTGTAGTTTGGAGGTAAGAAACGCTGGAGAAACTCAAAATTTGCTCAGTTCTGATGCTCGAAACGAATAACTAGAACGGCCTAGGGGAAAAGTACGCATACCGTTGTAATCGGGCGAGTTTCTACTTTCAGATGCAACAGAAATTTTGCGGATTGGTCAATCCGTTCGCGAGATATGGCAGTTTGGAAGTAAGAAACGCATGAGAAACTCAAAATTTGCGCAGTTCTGATGCTCGAAACGAATAACTAGATCGGCCTAGGGGAAAAGTGCGCATACCGTTGTAATCGGGCGAGTTGCTACTTTCAGAAGCAACAGAAATCATGCGGATTGGTCAATCCGTTCGCGAGATATGGCCGTTTTGATGTAAGAAACGCTTGAGAAACTCAAAATTTTCGCAGTTCTGATGCTCGAAACGAATAACTAGAACGGCCTAGGGGAAAAGTGCGCATACCGTCGTAATCGGGCGAGTTTCTACTTTCAGAAGCAACAGAAATTTTGCGGATTGGTCAATCCGTTCGCGAGATATTGTAGTTTGGAGGTAAGAAACGCTTGAGAAACTCAAAATTTGCTCAGTTCTGATGCTCGAAACGAATAACTAGAACAGCCTAGGGGAAAAGTACGCATACCGTTGTAATCGGGCGAGTTTCTACTTTCAGATGCAACAGAAATTTTGCGGATTTGTCAATCCGTTCGCGAGATATTGTAGTTTGGAGGTAAGAAACGCTTGAGAAACTCAAAATTTGCTCAGTTCTGATGCTCGAAACGAATAACTAGAACGGCCTAGGGGAAAAGTACGCATACCGTTGTAATCGGGCGAGTTTCTACTTTCAGATGCAACAGAAATCATGCGGATTGGTCAATCCGTTCGCGAGATATGGCCGTTTCGATGTAAGAAACGCTTGAGAAACTCAAAATTTTCGCAGTTCTGATGCTCGAAACGAATAACTGGAACGGCGTAGGGGAAAACTATACATACCGTTGTAATCGGGCGAGTTTCTACTTTCAGAAGCAACAGAAATCATGCGGATTGGTCAATCCGTTCGCGAGATATGGCGGTTTTGATGTAAGAAACGCTTGAGAAACTCAAAATTTTCGCAGTTCTGATGCTCGAAACGAATAACTAGAACGGCCTAGGGGAAAAGTGCGCATACCGTTGTAATCGGGCGAGTTTCTACTTTCAGAAGCAACAGAAATTTTGCGGATTGGTCAATCCGTTCGCGAGATATTGTAGTTTGGAGGTAAGAAACGCTGGAGAAACTCAAAATTTGCTCAGTTCTGATGCTCGAAACGAATAACTAGAACGGCCTAGGGGAAAAGTACGCGTACCGTTGTAATCGGGCGAGTTTCTACTTTCAGATGCAACAGAAATTTTGCGGATTGGTCAATCCGTTCGCGAGATATTTTAGTTTGGAGGTAAGAAACGCTTGAGAAACTCAAAATTTGCGCAGTTCTGATGCTCGAAACGAATAACTAGAACGGCCTAGGGGAAAAGTGCGCATACCGTCGTAATCGGGCGAGTTTCTACTTTCAGAAGCAACAGAAATTTTGCGGATTGGTCAATCCGTTCGCGAGATATTGTAGTTTGGAGGTAAGAAACGCTTGAGAAACTCAAAATTTGCTCAGTTCTGATGCTCGAAACGAATAACTAGAACGGCCTAGGGGAAAAGTGCGCATACCGTTGTAATCGGGCGAGTTGCTACTTTCAGAAGCAACAGAAATCATGCGGATTGGTCAATCCGTTCGCGAGATATGGCCGTTTTGATGTAAGAAACGCTTGAGAAACTCAAAATTTTCGCAGTTCTGATGCTCGAAACGAATAACTAGAACGGCCTAGGGGAAAAGTGCGCATACCGTCGTAATCGGGCGAGTTTCTACTTTCAGAAGCAACAGAAATTTTGCGGATTGGTCAATCCGTTCGCGAGATATTGTAGTTTGGAGGTAAGAAACGCTTGAGAAACTCAAAATTTGCTCAGTTCTGATGCTCGAAACGAATAACTAGAACGGCCTAGGGGAAAAGTACGCATACCGTTGTAATCGGGCGAGTTTCAACTTTCAGATGCAACAGAAATCATGCGGATTGGTCAATCCGTTCGCGAGATATGGCCGTTTCGATGTAAGAAACGCTTGAGAAACTCAAAATTTTCGCAGTTCTGATGCTCGAAACGAATAACTGGAACGGCGTAGGGGAAAACTATACATACCGTTGTAATCGGGCGAGTTTCTACTTTCAGAAGCAACAGAAATCATGCGGATTGGTCAATCCGTTCGCGAGATATGGCGGTTTTGATGTAAGAAACGCTTGAGAAACTCAAAATTTTCGCAGTTCTGATGCTCGAAACGAATAACTAGAACGGCCTAGGGGAAAAGTGCGCATACCGTTGTAATCGGGCGAGTTTCTACTTTCAGAAGCAACAGAAATTTTGCGGATTGGTCAATCCGTTCGCGAGATATTGTAGTTTGGAGGTAAGAAACGCTGGAGAAACTCAAAATTTGCTCAGTTCTGATGCTCGAAACGAATAACTAGAACGGCCTAGGGGAAAAGTACGCGTACCGTTGTAATCGGGCGAGTTTCTACTTTCAGATGCAACAGAAATTTTGCGGATTGGTCAATCCGTTCGCGAGATATGGCAGTTTGGAAGTAAGAAACGCTTGAGAAACTCAAAATTTGCGCAGTTCTGATGCTCGAAACGAATAACTAGAACGGCCTAGGGGAAAAGTGCGCATACCGTTGTAATCGGGCGAGTTGCTACTTTCAGAAGCAACAGAAATCATGCGGATTGGTCAATCCGTTCGCGAGATATGGCCGTTTTGATGTAAGAAACGCTTGAGAAACTCAAAATTTTCGCAGTTCTGATGCTCGAAACGAATAACTAGAACGGCCTAGGGGAAAAGTGCGCATACCGTCGTAATCGGGCGAGTTTCTACTTTCAGAAGCAACAGAAATTTTGCGGATTGGTCAATCCGTTCGCGAGATATTGTAGTTTGGAGGTAAGAAACGCTTGAGAAACTCAAAATTTGCTCAGTTCTGATGCTCGAAACGAATAACTAGAACGGCCTAGGGGAAAAGTGCGCATACCGTTGTAATCGGGCGAGTTGCTACTTTCAGAAGCAACAGAAATCATGCGGATTGGTCAATCCGTTCGCGAGATATGGCCGTTTTGATGTAAGTAACGCTTGAGAAACTCAAAATTTTCGCAGTTCTGATGCTCGAAACGAATAACTAGAACGGCCTAGGGGAAAAGTGCGCATACCGTCGTAATCGGGCGAGTTTCTACTTTCAGAAGCAACAGAAATTTTGCGGATTGGTCAATCCGTTCGCGAGATATTGTAGTTTGGAGGTAAGAAACGCTTGAGAAACTCAAAATTTGCTCAGTTCTGATGCTCGAAACGAATAACTAGAACGACCTAGGGGAAAAGTGCGCATACCGTTGTAATCGGGCGAGTTTCTACATTCAAATGCAGCAGAAATTTTGCGGATCGGTCAATCCGTTCGCGAGATATGGCAGTTTGGATGTAAGAAACGCTTGAGGAACTCAAAATTTTCGCAGTTCTGATGCTCGAAACGAATAACTAGAACCGCCTAGGGGAAAAGTGCGCATACCGTTGTTATCGGGCGAGTTTCTACTTTCAGATGCAACAGAAATCATGCGGATTGGTCAATCCTTTCGCGAGATATGGCCGTTTCGATGTAAGAAACGCTTGAGAAACTCAAAATTTTCGCAGTTCTGATGCTCGAAACGAATAACTGGAACGGCGTAGGGGAAAACTATACATACCGTTGTAATCGGGCGAGTTTCTACTTTCAGAAGCAACAGAAATCATGCGGATTGGTCAATCCGTTCGCGAGATATGGCCGTTTTGATGTAAGAAACGCTTGAGAAACTCAAAATTTTCGCAGTTCTGATGCTCGAAACGAATAACTAGAACGGCCTAGGGGAAAAGTGCGCATACCGTTGTAATCGGGCGAGTTTCTACTTTCAGAAGCAACAGAAATTTTGCGGATTGGTCAATCCGTTCGCGAGATATTGTAGTTTGGAGGTAAGAAACGCTTGAGAAACTCAAAATTTGCTCAGTTCTGATGCTCGAAACGAATAACTAGAACGGCCTAGGGGAAAAGTACGCATACCGTTGTAATCGGGCGAGTTTCTACTTTCAGATGCAACAGAAATTTTGCGGATTGGTCAATCCGTTCGCGAGATATGGCAGTTTGGAAGTAAGAAACGCTTGAGAAACTCAAAATTTTCGCAGTTCTGATGCTCGAAACGAATAACTGGGACGGCCTAGGGGAAAACTATACACACCGTTGTAATCGGGCGAGTTTCTAGTTTCAGAAGCAACAGAAATCATGCGGATTGGTCAATCCGTTCGCGAGATATGGCCGTTTTGATGTAAGAAACGCTTGAGAAACTCAAAATTTTCGCAGTTCTGATGCTCGAAACGAATAACTAGAACCGCCTAGGGGAAAAGTGCGCATACCGTTGTAATCGGGCGAGTTGCTACTTTCAGAAGCAACAGAAATCATGCGGATTGGTCAATCCGTTCGCGAGATATGGCCGTTTTGATGTAAGAAACGCTTGAGAAACTCAAAATTTTCGCAGTTCTGATGCTCGAAACGAATAACTAGAACGGCCTAGGGGAAAAGTGCGTATACCGTCGTAATCGGGCGAGTTTCTACTTTCAGAAGCAACAGAAATTTTGCGGATTGGTCAATCCGTTCGCGAGATATTGTAGTTTGGAGGTAAGAAACGCTTGAGAAACTCAAAATTTGCTCAGTTCTGATGCTCGAAACGAATAACTAGAACGGCCTAGGGGAAAAGTACGCATACCGTTGTAATCGGGCGAGTTTCTACTTTCAGATGCAACAGAAATCATGCGGATTGGTCAATCCGTTCGCGAGATATGGCCGTTTCGATGTAAGAAACGCTTGAGAAACTCAAAATTTTCGCAGTTCTGATGCTCGAAACGAATAACTGGAACGGCGTAGGGGAAAACTATACATACCGTTGTAATCGGGCGAGTTTCTACTTTCAGAAGCAACAGAAATCATGCGGATTGGTCAATCCGTTCGCGAGATATGGCGGTTTTGATGTAAGAAACGCTTGAGAAACTCAAAATTTTCGCAGTTCTGATGCTCGAAACGAATAACTAGAACGGCCTAGGGGAAAAGTGCGCATACCGTTGTAATCGGGCGAGTTTCTACTTTCAGAAGCAACAGAAATTTTGCGGATTGGTCAATCCGTTCGCGAGATATTGTAGTTTGGAGGTAAGAAACGCTGGAGAAACTCAATATTTGCTCAGTTCTGATGCTCGAAACGAATAACTAGAACGGCCTAGGGGAAAAGTACGCGTACCGTTGTAATCGGGCGAGTTTCTACTTTCAGATGCAACAGAAATTTTGCGGATTGGTCAATCCGTTCGCGAGATATGGCAGTTTGGAAGTAAGAAACGCTTGAGAAACTCAAAATTTGCGCAGTTCTGATGCTCGAAACGAATAACTAGAACGGCCTAGGGGAAAAGTGCGCATACCGTTGTAATCGGGCGAGTTGCTACTTTCAGAAGCAACAGAAATCATGCGGATTGGTCAATCCGTTCGCGAGATATGGCCGTTTTGATGTAAGAAACGCTTGAGAAACTCAAAATTTTCGCAGTTCTGATGCTCGAAACGAATAACTAGAACGGCCTAGGGGAAAAGTGCGCATACCGTCGTAATCGGGCGAGTTTCTACTTTCAGAAGCAACAGAAATTTTGCGGATTGGTCAATCCGTTCGCGAGATATTGTAGTTTGGAGGTAAGAAACGCTTGAGAAACTCAAAATTTGCTCAGTTCTGATGCTCGAAACGAATAACTAGAACGGCCTAGGGGAAAAGTGCGCATATCGTTGTAATCGGGCGAGTTGCTACTTTCAGAAGCAACAGAAATCATGCGGATTGGTCAATCCGTTCGCGAGATATGGCCGTTTTGATGTAAGAAACGCTTGAGAAACTCAAAATTTTCGCAGTTCTGATGCTCGAAACGAATAACTAGAACGGCCTAGGGGAAAAGTGCGCATACCGTCGTAATCGGGCGAGTTTCTACTTTCAGAAGCAACAGAAATTTTGCGGATTGGTCAATCCGTTCGCGAGATATTGTAGTTTGGAGGTAAGAAACGCTTGAGAAACTCAAAATTTGCTCAGTTCTGATGCTCGAAACGAATAACTAGAACGGCCTAGGGGAAAAGTGCGCATACCGTTGTAATCGGGCGAGTTGCTACTTTCAGAAGCAACAGAAATCATGCGGATTGGTCAATCCGTTCGCGAGATATGGCCGTTTTGATGTAAGAAACGCTTGAGAAACTCAAAATTTTCGCAGTTCTGATGCTCGAAACGAATAACTAGAACGGCCTAGGGGAAAAGTGCGCATACCGTCGTAATCGGGCGAGTTTCTACTTTCAGAAGCAACAGAAATTTTGCGGATTGGTCAATCCGTTCGCGAGATATTGTAGTTTGGAGGTAAGAAACGCTTGAGAAACTCAAAATTTGCTCAGTTCTGATGCTCGAAACGAATAACTAGAACCGCCTAGGGGAAAAGTGCGCATACCGTTGTTATCGGGCGAGTTTCTACTTTCAGATGCAACAGAAATCATGCGGATTGGTCAATCCTTTCGCGAGATATGGCCGTTTCGATGTAAGAAACGCTTGAGAAACTCAAAATTTTCGCAGTTCTGATGCTCGAAACGAATAACTGGAACGGCGTAGGGGAAAACTATACATACCGTTGTAATCGGGCGAGTTTCTACTTTCAGAAGCAACAGAAATCATGCGGATTGGTCAATCCGTTCGCGAGATATGGCCGTTTTGATGTAAGAAACGCTTGAGAAACTCAAAATTTTCGCAGTTCTGATGCTCGAAACGAATAACTAGAACGGCCTAGGGGAAAAGTGCGCATACCGTTGTAATCGGGCGAGTTTCTACTTTCAGAAGCAACAGAAATTTTGCGGATTGGTCAATCCGTTCGCGAGATATTGTAGTTTGGAGGTAAGAAACGCTTGAGAAACTCAAAATTTGCTCAGTTCTGATGCTCGAAACGAATAACTAGAACGGCCTAGGGGAAAAGTACGCATACCGTTGTAATCGGGCGAGTTTCTACTTTCAGATGCAACAGAAATTTTGCGGATTGGTCAATCCGTTCGCGAGATATGGCAGTTTGGAAGTAAGAAACGCTTGAGAAACTCAAAATTTTCGCAGTTCTGATGCTCGAAACGAATAACTGGGACGGCCTAGGGGAAAACTATACACACCGTTGTAATCGGGCGAGTTTCTAGTTTCAGAAGCAACAGAAATCATGCGGATTGGTCAATCCGTTCGCGAGATATGGCCGTTTTGATGTAAGAAACGCTTGAGAAACTCAAAATTTTCGCAGTTCTGATGCTCGAAACGAATAACTAGAACCGCCTAGGGGAAAAGTGCGCATACCGTTGTAATCGGGCGAGTTTCTACTTTCAGATGCAACAGAAATCATGCGGATTGGTCAATCCTTTCGCGAGATATGGCCGTTTCGATGTAAGAAACGCTTGAGAAACTCAAAATTTTCGCAGTTCTGATGCTCGAAACGAATAACTGGAACGGCGTAGGGGAAAACTATACATACCGTTGTAATCGGGCGAGTTTCTACTTTCAGGAGCAACAGAAATCATGCGGATTGGTCAATCCGTTCGCGAGATATGGCGGTTTTGATGTAAGAAACGCTTGAGAAACTCAAAATTTTCGCAGTTCTGATGCTCGAAACGAATAACTAGAACGGCCTAGGGGAAAAGTGCGCATACCGTTGTAATCGGGCGAGTTTCTACTTTCAGATGCAACAGAAATCATGCGGATTGGTCAATCCGTTCGCGAGATATGGCCGTTTGGATGTAAGAAACGCTTGAGAAACTCAAAATTTTCGCAGTTCTGATGCTCGAAACGAATAACTGGGACGGCCTAGGGGAAAACTATACACACCGTTGTAATCGGGCGAGTTTCTAGTTTCAGAAGCAACAGAAATCATGCGGATTGGTCAATCCGTTCGCGAGATATGGCCGTTTTGATGTAAGAAACGCTTGAGAAACTCAAAATTTTCGCAGTTCTGATGCTCGAAACGAATAACTAGAACGGCCTAGGGGAAAAGTGCACATACCGTTGTAATCGGGCGAGTTTCTACTTTCAAATGCAACAGAAATTTTGCGGATCGGTCAATCCGTTCGCGAGATATGGCAGTTTGGATGTAAGAAACGCTTGAGAAACTCAAAATTTTCGCAGTTCTGATGCTCGAAACGAATAACTAGAACCGCCTAGGGGAAAAGTGCGCATACCGTTGTAATCGGGCGAGTTTCTACTTTCAGATGCAACAGAAATCATGCGGATTGGTCCATCTGTTCGCGAGATATGGCCGTTTGGATGTAAGAAACGCTTGAGAAACTCAAAATTTTCGCAGTTCTGATGCTCGAAACGAATAACTAGAACCGCCTAGGGGAAAAGTGCGCATACCGTTGTAATCGGGCGAGTTTCTACTTTCAGATGCAACAGAAATGTTGCGGATCGGTCAATCCGTTCGCGAGATGTGGCAGTTTGGATGTAAGAAACGCTTGAGAAACTCAAAATTTTCGCAGTTCTGATGCTCGAAACGAATAACTAGAACCGCCTAGGGGAAAAGTGCGCATACCGTTGTAATCGGGCGAGTTTCTACTTTCAGATGCAACAGAAATCATGCGGATTGGTCCATCTGTTCGCGAGATATGGCCGTTTGGATGTAAGAAACGCTTGAGAAACTCAAAATTTTCGCAGTTCTGATGCTCGAAACGAATAACTAGAACCGCCTAGGGGAAAAGTGCGCATACCGTTGTAATCGGGCGAGTTTCTACTTTCAGATGCAACAGAAATGTTGCGGATCGGTCAATCCGTTCGCGAGATGTGGCAGTTTGGATGTAAGAAACTGTTGAGAAACTCAAAATTTTCGCAGTTCTGATGCTCGAAACGAATAACTGGGACGGCCTAGGGGAAAACTATACACACCGTTGTAATCGGGCGAGTTTCTAGTTTCAGAAGCAACAGAAATCATGCGGATTGGTCAATCCGTTCGCGAGATATGGCCGTTTTGATGTAAGACACGCTTGAGAAACTCAAAATTTTCGCAGTTCTGATGCTCGAAACGAATAACTAGAACCGCCTAGGGGAAAAGTGCGCAAACCGTTGTAATCGGGCGATCTTCTACTTTCAGATGCAACAGAAATCATGCGGATTGGTCAATCCTTTCGCGAGATATGGCCGTTTCGATGTAAGAAACGCTTGAGAAACTCAAAATTTGCGCAGTTCTGATGCTCGAAACGAATAACTAGACGGCCTAGGGGAAAAGTGCGCATACCGTTGTAATCGGGCGAGTTTCTACTTTCAAATGCAACAGAAATTTTGCGGATCGGTCAATCCGTTCGCGAGATATGGCAGTTTGGATGTAAGAAACGCTTGAGAAACTCAAAATTTTCGCAGTTCTCATGCTCGAAACGAATAACTAGAACCGCCTAGGGGAAAAGTGCGCATACCGTTGTAATCGGGCGAGTTTCTACTTTCAGATGCAACAGAAATCATGCGGATTGGTCAATCCGTTCGCGAGATATGGCCGTTTCGATGTAAGAAACGCTTGAGAAACTCAAAATTTTCGCAGTTCTGATGCTCGAAACGAATAACTGGGACGGCCTAGGGGAAAACTATACACACCGTTGTAATCGGGCGAGTTTCTAGTTTCAGAAGCAACAGAAATCATGCGGATTGGTCAATCCGTTCGCGAGATATGGCCGTTTTGATGTAAGAAACGCTTGAGAAACTCAAAATTTTCGCAGTTCTGATGCTCGAAACGAATAACTAGAACCGCCTAGGGGAAAAGTGCGCAAACCGTTGTAATCGGGCGAGCTTCTACTTTCAGATGCAACAGAAATCATGCGGATTGGTCAATCCGTTCGCGAGATATGGCCGTTTCGATGTAAGAAACGCTTGAGAAACTCAAAATTTTCGCAGTTCTGATGCTCGAAACGAATAACTGGAACTGCGTAGGGGAAAACTATACATACCGTTGTAATCGGGCGAGTTTCTACTTTCAGAAGCAACAGAAATCATGCGGATTGGTCAATCCGTTCGCGAGATATGGCCGTTTTGATGTAAGAAACGCTTGAGAAACTCAAAATTTTCGCAGTTCTGATGCTCGAAACGAATAACTAGAACGGCCTAGGGGAAAAGTGCGCATACCGTTGTAATCGGGCGAGTTTCTACTTTCAGAAGCAACAGAAATTTTGCGGATTGGTCAATCCGTTCGCGAGATATTGTAGTTTGGAGGTAAGAAACGCTGGAGAAACTCAAAATTTGCTCAGTTCTGATGCTCGAAACGAATAACTAGAACGGCCTAGGGGAAAAGTACGCATACCGTTGTAATCGGGCGAGTTTCTTCTTTCAGATGCAACAGAAATTTTGCGGATTGGTCAATCCGTTCGCGAGATATGGCAGTTTGGAAGTAAGAAACGCTTGAGAAACTCAAAATTTGCGCAGTTCTGATGCTCGAAACGAATAACTAGAACGGCCTAGGGGAAAAGTGCGCATACCGTTGTAATCGGGCGAGTTGCTACTTTCAGAAGTAACAGAAATCATGCGGATTGGTCAATCCGTTCGCGAGATATGGCCGTTTTGATGTAAGAAACGCTTGAGAAACTCAAAATTTTCGCAGTTCTGATGCTCGAAACGAATAACTAGAACGGCCTAGGGGAAAAGTGCGCACACCGTCGTAATCGGGCGAGTTTCTACTTTCAGAAGCAACAGAAATTTTGCGGATTGGTCAATCCGTTCGCGAGATATTGTAGTTTGGAGGTAAGAAACGCTTGAGAAACTCAAAATTTGCTCAGTTCTGATGCTCGAAACGAATAACTAGAACGGCCTAGGGGAAAAGTGCGCATACCGTTGTAATCGGGCGAGTTTCTACTTTCAGATGCAACAGAAATGTTGCGGATCGGTCAATCCGTTCGCGAGATGTGGCAGTTTGGATGTATGAAACTGTTGAGAAACTCAAAATTTTCGCAGTTCTGATGCTCGAAACGAATAACTGGGACGGCCTAGGGGAAAACTATACACACCGTTGTAATCGGGCGAGTTTCTAGTTTCAGAAGCAACAGAAATCATGCGGATTGGTCAATCCGTTCGCGAGATATGGCCGTTTTGATGTAAGACACGCTTGAGAAACTCAAAATTTTCGCAGTTCTGATGCTCGAAACGAATAACTAGAACCGCCTAGGGGAAAAGTGCGCAAACCGTTGTAATCGGGCGATCTTCTACTTTCAGATGCAACAGAAATCATGCGGATTGGTCAATCCTTTCGCGAGATATGGCCGTTTCGATGTAAGAAACGCTTGAGAAACTCAAAATTTGCGCAGTTCTGATGCTCGAAACGAATAACTGGGACGGCCTAGGGGAAAACTATACACACCGTTGTAATCGGGCGAGCTTCTACTTTCAGATGCAACAGAAATCATGCGGATTGGTCAATCCGTTCGCGAGATATGGCCGTTTCGATGTAAGAAACGCTTGAGAAACTCAAAATTTTCGCAGTTCTGATGCTCGAAACGAATAACTGGAACTGCGTAGGGGAAAACTATACATACCGTTGTAATCGGGCGAGTTTCTACTTTCAGAAGCAACAGAAATCATGCGGATTGGTCAATCCGTTCGCGAGATATGGCCGTTTTGATGTAAGAAACGCTTGAGAAACTCAAAATTTTCGCAGTTCTGATGCTCGAAACGAATAACTAGAACGGCCTAGGGGAAAAGTGCGCATACCGTTGTAATCGGGCGAGTTTCTACTTTCAGAAGCAACAGAAATTTTGCGGATTGGTCAATCCGTTCGCGAGATATTGTAGTTTGGAGGTAAGAAACGCTGGAGAAACTCAAAATTTGCTCAGTTCTGATGCTCGAAACGAATAACTAGAACGGCCTAGGGGAAAAGTACGCATACCGTTGTAATCGGGCGAGTTTCTTCTTTCAGATGCAACAGAAATTTTGCGGATTGGTCAATCCGTTCGCGAGATATGGCAGTTTGGAAGTAAGAAACGCTTGAGAAACTAAAAATTTGCGCAGTTCTGATGCTCGAAACGAATAACTAGAACGGCCTAGGGGAAAAGTGCGCATACCGTTGTAATCGGGCGAGTTGCTACTTTCAGAAGTAACAGAAATCATGCGGATTGGTCAATCCGTTCGCGAGATATGGCCGTTTTGATGTAAGAAACGCTTGAGAAACTCAAAATTTTCGCAGTTCTGATGCTCGAAACGAATAACTAGAACGGCCTAGGGGAAAAGTGCGCACACCGTCGTAATCGGGCGAGTTTCTACTTTCAGAAGCAACAGAAATTTTGCGGATTGGTCAATCCGTTCGCGAGATATTGTAGTTTGGAGGTAAGAAACGCTTGAGAAACTCAAAATTTGCTCAGTTCTGATGCTCGAAACGAATAACTAGAACGGCCTAGGGGAAAAGTGCGCATACCGTTGTAATCGGGCGAGTTTCTACTTTCAAATGCAACAGAAATTTTGCGGATCGGTCAATCCGTTCGCGAGATATGGCAGTTTGGATGTAAGAAACGCTTGAGAAACTCAAAATTTTCGCAGTTCTGATGCTCGAAACGAATAACTAGAACCGCCTAGGGGAAATGTGCGCATACCGTTGTAATCGGGCGAGTTTCTACTTTCAGATGCAACAGAAATCATGCGGATTGGTCAATCCTTTCGCGAGATATGGCCGTTTCGATGTAAGAAACGCTTGAGAAACTCAAAATTTTCGCAGTTCTGATGCTCGAAACGAATAACTGGAACGGCGTAGGGGAAAACTATACATACCGTTGTAATCGGGCGAGTTTCTACTTTCAGAAGCAACAGAAATCATGCGGATTGGTCAATCCGTTCGCGAGATATGGCCGTTTTGATGTAAGAAACGAATGAGAAACTCAAAATTTTCGCAGTTCTGATGCTCGAAACGAATAACTAGAACGGCCTAGGGGAAAAGTGCGCATACCGTTGTAATCGGGCGAGTTTCTACTTTCAGAAGCAACAGAAATTTTGCGGATTGGTCAATCCGTTCGCGAGATATTGTAGTTTGGAGGTAAGAAACGCTTGAGAAACTCAAAATTTGCTCAGTTCTGATGCTCGAAACGAATAACTAGAACGGCCTAGGGGAAAAGTACGCATACCGTTGTAATCGGGCGAGTTTCTACTTTCAGATGCAACAGAAATTTTGCGGATTGGTCAATCCGTTCGCGAGATATGGCAGTTTGGAGGTAAGAAACGCTTGAGAAACTCAAAATTTTCGCAGTTCTGATGCTCGAAACGAATAACTAGTACGGCATTGGGAAAAGTGCGCATACCGTTGTAATCGGGCGAGTTTCTACTTTCAGATGCAACAGAAATCATGCGGATTGGTCCATCTGTTCGCGAGATATGGCCGTTTGGATGTAAGAAACGCTTGAGAAACTCAAAATTTTCGCAGTTCTGATGCTCGAAACGAATAACTAGAACCGCCTAGGGGAAAAGTGCGCATACCGTTGTAATCGGGCGAGTTTCTACTTTCAGATGCAACAGAAATGTTGCGGATCGGTCAATCCGTTCGCGAGATGTGGCAGTTTGGATGTAAGAAACTGTTGAGAAACTCAAAATTTTCGCAGTTCTGATGCTCGAAACGAATAACTGGGACGGCCTAGGGGAAAACTATACACACCGTTGTAATCGGGCGAGTTTCTAGTTTCAGAAGCAACAGAAATCATGCGGATTGGTCAATCCGTTCGCGAGATATGGCCGTTTTGATGTAAGACACGCTTGAGAAACTCAAAATTTTCGCAGTTCTGATGCTCGAAACGAATAACTAGAACCGCCTAGGGGAAAAGTGCGCAAACCGTTGTAATCGGGCGATCTTCTACTTTCAGATGCAACAGAAATCATGCGGATTGGTCAATCCTTTCGCGAGATATGGCCGTTTCGATGTAAGAAACGCTTGAGAAACTCAAAATTTTCGCAGTTCTGGTGCTCGAAACGAATAACTGGAACGGCGTAGTGGAAAACTATACATACCGTTGTAATCGGGCGAGTTTCTACTTTCAAATGCAACAGAAATCATGCGGATTGGTCAATCCGTTCGCGAGATATGGCCGTTTTGATGTAAGAAACGCTTGAGAAACTCAAAATTTTCGCAGTTCTGATGCTCGAAACGAATAACTAGAACGGCCTAGGGGAAAAGTGCGCATACCGTTGTAATCGGGCGAGTTTCTACTTTCAGAAGCAACAGAAATTTTGCGGATTGGTCAATCCGTTCGCGAGATATTGTAGTTTGGAGGTAAGAAACGCTTGAGAAACTCAAAATTTGCTCAGTTCTGATGCTCGAAACGAATAACTAGAACGGCCTAGGGGAAAAGTACGCATACCGTTGTAATCGGGCGAGTTTCTGCTTTCAGGTGCAACAGAAATCATGCGGATTGGTCAATCCGTTCGCGAGATATGGCCGTTTCGATGTAAGAAACGCTTGAGAAACTCAAAATTTTCGCAGTTCTGATGCTCGAAACGAATAACTGGGACGGCCTAGGGGAAAACTATACACACCGTTGTAATCGGGCGAGTTTCTAGTTTCAGAAGCAACAGAAATCATGCGGATTGGTCAATCCGTTCGCGAGATATGGCCGTTTTGATGTAAGAAACGCTTGAGAAACTCAAAATTTTCGCAGTTCTGATGCTCGAAACGAATAACTGGAACGGCCTAGGGGAAAACTACACATCCGTTGTAATCGGGCGAGACTCTACTTTCAGATGCAACAGAAATTTTGCGGATTGGTCAATCCGTTCGCGAGATATGGCAGTTTGGAGGTAAGAAACGCTTGAGAAACTCAAAATTTTCGCAGTTCTGATGCTCGAAACGAATAACTAGTACGGCCTTGGGAAAAGTGCGCATACCGTTGTAATCGGGCGAGTTTCTACTTTCAGATGCAACAGAAATCATGCGGATTGGTCCATCCGTTCGCGAGATATGGCCGTTTGGATGTAAGAAACGCTTGAGAAACTCAAAATTTTCGCAGTTCTGATGCTCGAAACGAATAACTAGAACCGCCTAGGGGAAAAGTGCGCATACCGTTGTAATCGGGCGAGTTTCTACTTTCAGATGCAACAGAAATGTTGCGGATCGGTCAATCCGTTCGCGAGATGTGGCAGTTTGGATGTAAGAAACTGTTGAGAAACTCAAAATTTTCGCAGTTCTGATGCTCGAAACGAATAACTGGAACGGCCTAGGGGAAAACTACACATCCGTTGTAATCGGGCGAGACTCTACTTTCAGATGCAACAGAAATTTTGCGGATTGGTCAATCCGTTCGCGAGATATGGCAGTTTGGAGGTAAGTAACGCTTGAGAAACTCAAAATTTTCACAGTTCTGATGCTCGAAACGAATAACTAGTACGGCCTGGGGGAAAAGTGCGCATACCGTTGTAATCGGGCGAGTTTCTACTTTCAGATGCAACAGAAATCATGCGGATTGGTCAATCCGTTCGCGAGATATGGCCGTTTGGATGTAAGAAACGCTTGAGAAACTCAAAATTTTCGCAGTTCTGATGCTCGAAACGAATAACTAGAACGGCCTAGGGGAAAAGTGCGCATACCGTTGTAATCGGGCGAGTTTCTACTTTCAGAAGCAACAGTAATTTTGCGGATTGGTCAATCCGTTCGCGAGATATTGTAGTTTGGAGGTAAGAAACGCTTGAGAAACTCAAAATTTGCTCAGGTCTGATGCTCGAAACGAATAACTAGAACGGCCTAGGGGAAAAGTACGCATACCGTTGTAATCGGGCGAGTTTCTACTTTCAGATGCAACAGAAATTTTGCGGATTGGTCAATCCGTTCGCGAGATATTGTAGTTTGGAGGTAAGAAACGCTTGAGAAACTCAAAATTTGCTCAGTTCTGATGCTCGAAACGAATAACTAGAACGGCCTAGGGGAAAAGTACGCATACCGTTGTAATCGGGCGAGTTTCTACTTTCAGATGCAACAGAAATCATGCGGATTGGTCCATCCGTTCGCGAGATATGGCCGTTTGGATGTAAGAAACGCTTGAGAAACTCAAAATTTTCGCAGTTCTGATGCTCGAAACGAATAACTAGAACCGCCTAGGGGAAAAGTACGCATACCGTTGTAATCGGGCGAGACTCTACTTTCAGATGCAACAGAAATTTTGCGGATTGGTCAATCCGTTCGCGAGATATGGCAGTTTGGAGGTAAGTAACGCTTGAGAAACTCAAAATTTTCACAGTTCTGATGCTCGAAACGAATAACTAGTACGGCCTGGGGGAAAAGTGCGCATACCGTTGTAATCGGGCGAGTTTCTACTTTCAGATGCAACAGAAATCATGCGGATTGGTCAATCCGTTCGCGAGATATGGCCGTTTGGATGTAAGAAACGCTTGAGAAACTCAAAATTTTCGCAGTTCTGATGCTCGAAACGAATAACTAGAACGGCCTAGGGGAAAAGTGCGCATACCGTTGTAATCGGGCGAGTTTCTACTTTCAGAAGCAACAGAAATTTTGCGGATTGGTCAATCCGTTCGCGAGATATTGTAGTTTGGAGGTAAGAAACGCTTGAGAAACTCAAAATTTGCTCAGTTCTGATGCTCGAAACGAATAACTAGATCGGCCTAGGGGAAAAGTACGCATACCGTTGTAATCGGGCGAGTTTCTACTTTCAGATGCAACAGAAATTTTGCAGATTGGTCAATCCGTTCGCGAGATATTGTAGTTTGGAGGTAAGAAACGCTTGAGAAACTCAAAATTTGCTCAGTTCTGATGCTCGAAACGAATAACTAGAACGGCCTAGGGGAAAAGTACGCATACCGTTGTAATCGGGCGAGTTTCTACTTTCAGATGCAACAGAAATCATGCGGATTGGTCCATCCGTTCGCGAGATATGGCCGTTTGGAGGTAAGTAACGCTTGAGAAACTCAAAATTTTCACAGTTCTGATGCTCGAAACGAATAACTAGTACGGCCTGGGGGAAAAGTGCGCATACCGTTGTAATCGGGCGAGTTTCTACTTTCAGATGCAACAGAAATCATGCGGATTGGTCAATCCGTTCGCGAGATATGGCCGTTTGGATGTAAGAAACGCTTGAGAAACTCAAAATTTTCGCAGTTCTGATGCTCGAAACGAATAACTAGAACGGCCTAGGGGAAAAGGGCGCACACCGTTGTAATCGGGCGAGTTTCTACTTTCAGAAGCAACAGAAATTTTGCGGATTGGTCAATCCGTTCGGGAGATATTGTAGTTTGGAGGTAAGAAACGCTTGAGAAACTCACAATTTGCTCAGTTCTGATGCTCGAAACGAATAACTAGAACGGCCTAGGGGAAAAGTACGCATACCGTTGTAATCGGGCGAGTTTCTACTTTCAGAAGCAACAGAAATCATGCGGATTGGTCAATCCGTTCGCGAGATATGGCCGTTTCGATGTAAGAAACGCTTGAGAAACTCAAAATTTTCGCAGTTCTGATGCTCGAAACGAATAACTGGGACGGCCTAGGGGAAAACTATACACACCGTTGTAACCGGGCGAGTTTCTAGTTTCAGAAGCAACAGAAATCATGCGGATTGGTCAATCCGTTCGCGAGATATGGCCGTTTTGATGTAAGAAACGCTTGAGAAACTCAAAATTTTCGCAGTTCTGATGCTCGAAACGAATAACTGGAACGGCCTAGGGGAAAACTACACATCCGTTGTAATCGGGCGAGACTCTACTTTCAGATGCAACAGAAATTTTGCGGATTGGTCAATCCGTTCGCGAGATATGGCAGTTTGGAGGTAAGAAACGCTTGAGAAACTCAAAATTTTCGCAGTTCTGATGCTCGAAACGAATAACTAGTACGGCCTTGGGAAAAGTGCGCATACCGTTGTAATCGGGCGAGTTTCTACTTTCAGATGCAACAGAAATCATGCGGATTGGTCCATCCGTTCGCGAGATATGGCCGTTTGGATGTAAGAAACGCTTGAGAAACTCAAAATTTTCGCAGTTCTGATGCTCGAAACGAATAACTAGAACCGCCTAGGGGAAAAGTGCGCATACCGTTGTAATCGGGCGAGTTTCTACTTTCAGATACAACAGAAATGTTGCGGATCGGTCAATCCGTTCGCGAGATGTGGCAGTTTGGATGTAAGAAACTGTTGAGAAACTCAAAATTTTCGCAGTTCTGATGCTCGAAACGAATAACTGGAACGGCCTAGGGGAAAACTACACATCCGTTGTAATCGGGCGAGACTCTACTTTCAGATGCAACAGAAATTTTGCGGATTGGTCAATCCGTTCGCGAGATATGGCAGTTTGGAGGTAAGTAACGCTTGAGAAACTCAAAATTTTCACAGTTCTGATGCTCGAAACGAATAACTAGTACGGCCTGGGGGAAAAGTGCGCATACCGTTGTAATCGGGCGAGTTTGTACTTTCAGATGCAACAGAAATCATGCGGATTGGTCAATCCGTTCGCGAGATATGGCCGTTTGGATGTAAGAAACGCTTGAGAAACTCAAAATTTTCGCAGTTCTGATGCTCGAAACGAATAACTAGAACGGCCTAGGGGAAAAGTGCGCATACCGTTGTAATCGGGCGAGTTTCTACTTTCAGAAGTAACAGAAATTTTGCGGATTGGTCAATCCGTTCGCGAGATATTGTAGTTTGGAGGTAAGAAACGCTTGAGAAACTCAAAATTTGCTCAGTTCTGATGCTCGAAACGAATAACTAGAACGGCCTAGGGGAAAAGTACGCATACCGTTGTAATCGGGCGAGTTTCTACTTTCAGATGCAACAGAAATTTTGCGGATTGGTCAATCCGTTCGCGAGATATTGTAGTTTGGAGGTAAGAAACGCTTGAGAAACTCAAAATTTGCTCAGTTCTGATGCTCGAAACGAATAACTAGAACGGC
The DNA here is from genome assembly GCF_051014685.1 of Ptiloglossa arizonensis. Lineage (NCBI taxonomy): Eukaryota > Metazoa > Arthropoda > Insecta > Hymenoptera > Colletidae > Ptiloglossa > Ptiloglossa arizonensis. The sequence goes on from NW_027479097.1 coordinate 139,849, forward strand.
CTAGGGGAAAAGTACGCATACCGTTGTAATCGGGCGAGTTTCTACTTTCAGATGCAACAGAAATCATGCGGATTGGTCCATCCGTTCGCGAGATATGGCCGTTTGGATGTAAGAAACGCTTGAGAAACTCAAAATTTTCGCAGTTCTGATGCTCGAAACGAATAACTAGAACCGCCTAGGGGAAAAGTGCGCATACCGTTGTAATCGGGCGAGACTCTACTTTCAGATGCAACAGAAATTTTGCGGATTGGTCAATCCGTTCGCGAGATATGGCAGTTTGGAGGTAAGTAACGCTTGAGAAACTCAAAATTTTCACAGTTCTGATGCTCGAAACGAATAACTAGTACGGCCTGGGGGAAAAGTGCGCATACCGTTGTAATCGGGCGAGTTTGTACTTTCAGATGCAACAGAAATCATGCGGATTGGTCAATCCGTTCGCGAGATATGGCCGTTTGGATGTAAGAAACGCTTGAGAAACTCAAAATTTTCGCAGTTCTGATGCTCGAAACGAATAACTAGAACGGCCTAGGGGAAAAGTGCGCATACCGTTGTAATCGGGCGAGTTTCTACTTTCAGAAGTAACAGAAATTTTGCGGATTGGTCAATCCGTTCGCGAGATATTGTAGTTTGGAGGTAAGAAACGCTTGAGAAACTCAAAATTTGCTCAGTTCTGATGCTCGAAACGAATAACTAGAACGGCCTAGGGGAAAAGTACGCATACCGTTGTAATCGGGCGAGTTTCTACTTTCAGATGCAACAGAAATTTTGCGGATTGGTCAATCCGTTCGCGAGATATTGTAGTTTGGAGGTAAGAAACGCTTGAGAAACTCAAAATTTGCTCAGTTCTGATGCTCGAAACGAATAACTAGAACGGCCTAGGGGAAAAGTACGCATACCGTTGTAATCGGGCGAGTTTCTACTTTCAGATGCAACAGAAATCATGCGGATTGGTCCATCCGTTCGCGAGATATGGCCGTTTGGATGTAAGAAACGCTTGAGAAACTCAAAATTTTCGCAGTTCTGATGCTCGAAACGAATAACTAGAACCGCCTAGGGGAAAAGTGCGCATACCGTTGTAATCGGGCGAGACTCTACTTTCAGATGCAACAGAAATTTTGCGGATTGGTCAATCCGTTCGCGAGATATGGCAGTTTGGAGGTAAGTAACGCTTGAGAAACTCAAAATTTTCACAGTTCTGATGCTCGAAACGAATAACTAGTACGGCCTGGGGGAAAAGTGCGCATACCGTTGTAATCGGGCGAGTTTCTACTTTCAGATGCAACAGAAATCATGCGGATTGGTCAATCCGTTCGCGAGATATGGCCGTTTGGATGTAAGAAACGCTTGAGAAACTCAAAATTTTCGCAGTTCTGATGCTCGAAACGAATAACTAGAACGGCCTAGGGGAAAAGTGCGCATACCGTTGTAATCGGGCGAGTTTCTACTTTCAGAAGCAACAGAAATTTTGCGGATTGGTCAATCCGTTCGCGAGATATTGTAGTTTGGAGGTAAGAAACGCTTGAGAAACTCAAAATTTGCTCAGTTCTGATGCTCGAAACGAATAACTAGAACGGCCTAGGGGAAAAGTACGCATACCGTTGTAATCGGGCGAGTTTCTACTTTCAGATGCAACAGAAATTTTGCAGATTGGTCAATCCGTTCGCGAGATATTGTAGTTTGGAGGTAAGAAACGCTTGAGAAACTCAAAATTTGCTCAGTTCTGATGCTCGAAACGAATAACTAGAACGGCCTAGGGGAAAAGTACGCATACCGTTGTAATCGGGCGAGTTTCTACTTTCAGATGCAACAGAAATCATGCGGATTGGTCCATCCGTTCGCGAGATATGGCCGTTTGGATGTAAGAAACGCTTGAGAAACTCAAAATTTTCGCAGTTCTGATGCTCGAAACGAATAACTAGAACCGCCTAGGGGAAAAGTGCGCATACCGTTGTAATCGGGCGAGACTCTACTTTCAGATGCAACAGAAATTTTGCGGATTGGTCAATCCGTTCGCGAGATATGGCAGTTTGGAGGTAAGTAACGCTTGAGAAACTCAAAATTTTCACAGTTCTGATGCTCGAAACGAATAACTAGTACGGCCTGGGGGAAAAGTGCGCATACCGTTGTAATCGGGCGAGTTTCTACTTTCAGATGCAACAGAAATCATGCGGATTGGTCAATCCGTTCGCGAGATATGGCCGTTTGGATGTAAGAAACGCTTGAGAAACTCAAAATTTTCGCAGTTCTGATGCTCGAAACGAATAACTAGAACGGCCTAGGGGAAAAGTGCGCACACCGTTGTAATCGGGCGAGTTTCTACTTTCAGAAGCAACAGAAATTTTGCGGATTGGTCAATCCGTTCGGGAGATATTGTAGTTTGGAGGTAAGAAACGCTTGAGAAACTCACAATTTGCTCAGTTCTGATGCTCGAAACGAATAACTAGAACGGCCTAGGGGAAAAGTACGCATACCGTTGTAATCGGGCGAGTTTCTACTTTCAGAAGCAACAGAAATCATGCGGATTGGTCAATCCGTTCGCGAGATATGGCCGTTTCGATGTAAGAAACGCTTGAGAAACTCAAAATTTTCGCAGTTCTGATGCTCGAAACGAATAACTGGGACGGCCTAGGGGAAAACTATACACACCGTTGTAATCGGGCGAGTTTCTAGTTTCAGAAGCAACAGAAATCATGCGGATTGGTCAATCCGTTCGCGAGATATGGCCGTTTTGATGTAAGAAACGCTTGAGAAACTCAAAATTTTCGCAGTTCTGATGCTCGAGACGAATAACTGGAACGGCCTAGGGGAAAACTACACATCCGTTGTAATCGGGCGAGACTCTACTTTCAGATGCAACAGAAATTTTGCGGATTGGTCAATCCGTTCGCGAGATATGGCAGTTTGGAGGTAAGAAACGCTTGAGAAACTCAAAATTTTCGCAGTTCTGATGCTCGAAACGAATAACTAGTACGGCCTTGGGAAAAGTGCGCATACCGTTGTAATCGGGCGAGTTTCTACTTTCAGATGCAACAGAAATCATGCGGATTGGTCCATCCGTTCGCGAGATATGGCCGTTTGGATGTAAGAAACGCTTGAGAAACTCAAAATTTTCGCAGTTCTGATGCTCGAAACGAATAACTAGAACCGCCTAGGGGAAAAGTGCGCATACCGTTGTAATCGGGCGAGTTTCTACTTTCAGATGCAACAGAAATGTTGCGGATCGGTCAATCCGTTCGCGAGATGTGGCAGTTTGGATGTAAGAAACTGTTGAGAAACTCAAAATTTTCGCAGTTCTGATGCTCGAAACGAATAACTGGAACGGCCTAGGGGAAAACTACACATCCGTTGTAATCGGGCGAGACTCTACTTTCAGATGCAACAGAAATTTTGCGGATTGGTCAATCCGTTCGCGAGATATGGCAGTTTGGAGGTAAGTAACGCTTGAGAAACTCAAAATTTTCACAGTTCTGATGCTCGAAACGAATAACTAGTACGGCCTGGGGGAAAAGTGCGTATAGCGTTGTAATCGGGCGAGTTTCTACTTTCAGATGCAACAGAAATCATGCGGATTGGTCAATCCGTTCGCGAGATATGGCCGTTTCGATGTAAGAAACGCTTGAGAAACTCAAAATTTTCGCAGTTCTGATGCTCGAAACGAATAACTGGGACGGCCTAGGGGAAAACTATACACACCGTTGTAATCGGGCGAGTTTCTAGTTTCAGAAGCAACAGAAATCATGCGGATTGGTCAATCCGTTCGCGAGATATGGCCGTTTTGATGTAAGAAACGCTTGAGAAACTCAAAATTTTCGCAGTTCTGATGCTCGAAACGAATAACTGGAACGGCCTAGGGGAAAACTACACATCCGTTGTAATCGGGCGAGACTCTACTTTCAGATGCAACAGAAATTTTGCGGATTGGTCAATCCGTTCGCGAGATATGGCAGTTTGGAGGTAAGAAACGCTTGAGAAACTCAAAATTTTCGCAGTTCTGATGCTCGAAACGAATAACTAGTACGGCCTTGGGAAAAGTGCGCATACCGTTGTAATCGGGCGAGTTTCTACTTTCAGATGCAACAGAAATCATGCGGATTGGTCCATCCGTTCGCGAGATATGGCCGTTTGGATGTAAGAAACGCTTGAGAAACTCAAAATTTTCGCAGTTCTGATGCTCGAAACGAATAACTAGAACCGCCTAGGGGAAAAGTGCGCATACCGTTGTAATCGGGCGAGTTTCTACTTTCAGATGCAACAGAAATGTTGCGGATCGGTCAATCCGTTCGCGAGATGTGGCAGTTTGGATGTAAGAAACTGTTGAGAAACTCAAAATTTTCGCAGTTCTGATGCTCGAAACGAATAACTGGAACGGCCTAGGGGAAAACTACACATCCGTTGTAATCGGGCGAGACTCTACTTTCAGATGCAACAGAAATTTTGCGGATTGGTCAATCCGTTCGCGAGATATGGCAGTTTGGAGGTAAGTAACGCTTGAGAAACTCAAAATTTTCACAGTTCTGATGCTCGAAACGAATAACTAGTACGGCCTGGGGGAAAAGTGCGTATAGCGTTGTAATCGGGCGAGTTTCTACTTTCAGATGCAACAGAAATCATGCGGATTGGTCAATCCGTTCGCGAGATATGGCCGTTTCGATGTAAGAAACGCTTGAGAAACTCAAAATTTTCGCAGTTCTGATGCTCGAAACGAATAACTGGGACGGCCTAGGGGAAAACTATACACACCGTTGTAATCGGGCGAGTTTCTAGTTTCAGAAGCAACAGAAATCATGCGGATTGGTCAATCCGTTCGCGAGATATGGCCGTTTGGATGTAAGAAACGCTTGAGAAACTCAAAATTTTCGCAGTTCTGATGCTCGAAACGAATAACTGGGACGGCCTAGGGGAAAACTATACACACCGTTGTAATCGGGCGAGTTTCTAGTTTCAGAAGCAACAGAAATCATGCGGATTGGTCAATCCGTTCGCGAGATATGGCCGTTTTGATGTAAGAAACGCTTGAGAAACTCAAAATTTTCGCAGTTCTGATGCTCGAAACGAATAACTGGAACGGCCTAGGGGAAAACTACACATCCGTTGTAATCGGGCGAGACTCTACTTTCAGATGCAACAGAAATTTTGCGGATTGGTCAATCCGTTCGCGAGATATGGCAGTTTGGAGGTAAGAAACGCTTGAGAAACTCAAAATTTTCGCAGTTCTGATGCTCGAAACGAATAACTAGTACGGCCTTGGGAAAAGTGCGCATACCGTTGTAATCGGGCGAGTTTCTACTTTCAGATGCAACAGAAATCATGCGGATTGGTCCATCCGTTCGCGAGATATGGCCGTTTGGATGTAAGAAACGCTTGAGAAACTCAAAATTTTCGCAGTTCTGATGCTCGAAACGAATAACTAGAACCGCCTAGGGGAAAAGTGCGCATACCGTTGTAATCGGGCGAGTTTCTACTTTCAGATGCAACAGAAATGTTGCGGATCGGTCAATCCGTTCGCGAGATGTGGCAGTTTGGATGTAAGAAACTGTTGAGAAACTCAAAATTTTCGCAGTTCTGATGCTCGAAACGAATAACTGGAACGGCCTAGGGGAAAACTACACATCCGTTGTAATCGGGCGAGACTCTACTTTCAGATGCAACAGAAATTTTGCGGATTGGTCAATCCGTTCGCGAGATATGGCAGTTTGGAGGTAAGTAACGCTTGAGAAACTCAAAATTTTCACAGTTCTGATGCTCGAAACGAATAACTAGTACGGCCTGGGGGAAAAGTGCGTATAGCGTTGTAATCGGGCGAGTTTCTACTTTCAGATGCAACAGAAATCATGCGGATTGGTCAATCCGTTCGCGAGATATGGCCGTTTCGATGTAAGAAACGCTTGAGAAACTCAAAATTTTCGCAGTTCTGATGCTCGAAACGAATAACTGGGACGGCCTAGGGGAAAACTATACACACCGTTGTAACCGGGCGAGTTTCTAGTTTCAGAAGCAACAGAAATCATGCGGATTGGTCAATCCGTTCGCGAGATATGGCCGTTTTGATGTAAGAAACGCTTGAGAAACTCAAAATTTTCGCAGTTCTGATGCTCGAAACGAATAACTGGAACGGCCTAGGGGAAAACTACACATCCGTTGTAATCGGGCGAGACTCTACTTTCAGATGCAACAGAAATTTTGCGGATTGGTCAATCCGTTCGCGAGATATGGCAGTTTGGAGGTAAGAAACGCTTGAGAAACTCAAAATTTTCGCAGTTCTGATGCTCGAAACGAATAACTAGTACGGCCTTGGGAAAAGTGCGCATACCGTTGTAATCGGGCGAGTTTCTACTTTCAGATGCAACAGAAATCATGCGGATTGGTCCATCCGTTCGCGAGATATGGCCGTTTGGATGTAAGAAACGCTTGAGAAACTCAAAATTTTCGCAGTTCTGATGCTCGAAACGAATAACTAGAACCGCCTAGGGGAAAAGTGCGCATACCGTTGTAATCGGGCGAGTTTCTACTTTCAGATGCAACAGAAATGTTGCGGATCGGTCAATCCGTTCGCGAGATGTGGCAGTTTGGATGTAAGAAACTGTTGAGAAACTCAAAATTTTCGCAGTTCTGATGCTCGAAACGAATAACTGGAACGGCCTAGGGGAAAACTACACATCCGTTGTAATCGGGCGAGACTCTACTTTCAGATGCAACAGAAATTTTGCGGATTGGTCAATCCGTTCGCGAGATATGGCAGTTTGGAGGTAAGTAACGCTTGAGAAACTCAAAATTTTCACAGTTCTGATGCTCGAAACGAGTAACTAGTACGGCCTGGGGGAAAAGTGCGTATAGCGTTGTAATCGGGCGAGTTTCTACTTTCAGATGCAACAGAAATCATGCGGATTGGTCAATCCGTTCGCGAGATATGGCCGTTTCGATGTAAGAAACGCTTGAGAAACTCAAAATTTTCGCAGTTCTGATGCTCGAAACGAATAACTGGGACGGCCTAGGGGAAAACTATACACACCGTTGTAATCGGGCGAGTTTCTAGTTTCAGAAGCAACAGAAATCATGCGGATTGGTCAATCCGTTCGCGAGATATGGCCGTTTGGATGTAAGAAACGCTTGAGAAACTCAAAATTTTCGCAGTTCTGATGCTCGAAACGAATAACTAGAACCGCCTAGGGGAAAAGTGCGCATACCGTTGTAATCGGGCGAGTTTCTACTTTCAGATGCAACAGAAATTTTGCGGATTGGTCAATCCGTTCGCGAGATATGGCAGTTTGGAGGTAAGTAACGCTTGAGAAACTCAAAATTTTCACAGTTCTGATGCTCGAAACGAATAACTAGTACGGCCTGGGGGAAAAGTGCGCATAGCGTTGTAATCGGGCGAGTTTCTACTTTCAGATGCAACAGAAATCATGCGGATTGGTCAATCCGTTCGCGAGATATGGCCGTTTGGATGAAAGAAACGCTTGAGAAACTCAAAATTTGCGCAGTTCTGATGCTCGAAACGAATAACTAGAACGGCCTAGGGGAAAAGTGCGCATACCGTTGTAATCGGGCGAGTTTCTACTTTCAAATGCAACAGAAATTTTGCGGATCGGTCAATCCGTTCGCGAGATATGGCAGTTTGGATGTAAGAAACGCTTGAGAAACTCAAAATTTTCGCAGTTCTGATGCTCGAAACGAATAACTAGAACCGCCTAGGGGAAAAGTGCGCATACCGTTGTAATCGGGCGAGTTTCTACTTTCAGATGCAACAGAAATCATGCGGATTGGTCAATCCGTTCGCGAGATATGGCCGTTTCGATGTAAGAAACGCTTGAGAAACTCAAAATTTTCGCAGTTCTGATGCTCCAAACGAATAACTGGGACGGCCTAGGGGAAAACTATACACACCGTTGTAATCGGGCGAGTTTCTAGTTTCAGAAGCAACAGAAATCATGCGGATTGGTCAATCCGTTCGCGAGATATGGCCGTTTTGATGTAAGACACGCTTGAGAAACTCAAAATTTTCGCAGTTCTGATGCTCGAAACGAATAACTAGAACCGCCTAGGGGAAAAGTGCGCAAACCGTTGTAATCGGGCGAGCTTCTACTTTCAGATGCAACAGAAATCATGCGGATTGGTCAATCCGTTCGCGAGATATGGCCGTTTCGATGTAAGAAACGCTTGAGAAACTCAAAATTTTCGCAGTTCTGGTGCTCGAAACGAATAACTGGAACGGCGTAGGGGAAAACTATACATACCGTTGTAATCGGGCGAGTTTCTACTTTCAGAAGCAACAGAAATCATGCGGATTGGTCAATCCGTTCGCGAGATATGGCCGTTTTGATGTAAGAAACGCTTGAGAAACTCAAAATTTTCGCAGTTCTGATGCTCGAAACGAATAACTAGAACGGCCTAGGGGAAAAGTGCGCATACCGTTGTAATCGGGCGAGTTTCTACTTTCAGAAGCAACAGAAATTTTGCGGATTGGTCAATCCGTTCGCGAGATATTGTAGTTTGGAGGTAAGAAACGCTTGAGAAACTCAAAATTTGCTCAGTTCTGATGCTCGAAACGAATAACTAGAACGGCCTTGGGGAAAAGTACGCATACCGTTGTAATCGGGCGAGTTTCTACTTTCAGATGCAACAGAAATTTTGCGGATTGGTCAATCCGTTCGCGAGATATGGCAGTTTGGAAGTAAGAAACGCTTGAGAAACTCAAAATTTTCGCAGTTCTGATGCTCGAAACGAATAACTAGAACCGCCTAGGGGAAAAGTGCGCATACCGTTGTAATCGGGCGAGTTTCTACTTTCACAAGCAACAGAAATCATGCGGATTGGTCAATCCGTTCGCGAGATATGGCCGTTTTGATGTAAGAAACGCTTGAGAAACTCAAAATTTTCGCAGTTCTGATGCTCGAAACGAATAACTAGAACGGCCTAGGGGAAAAGTGCGCATACCGTTGTAATCGGGCGAGTTTCTACTTTCAGAAGCAACAGAAATTTTGCGGATCGGTCAATCCGTTCGCGAGATATTGTAGTTTGGAGGTAAGAAACGCTTGAGAAACTCAAAATTTGCTCAGTTCTGATGCTCGAAACGAATAACTAGAACGGCCTAGGGGAAAAGTACGCATACCGTTGTAATCGGGCGAGTTTCTACTTTCAGATGCAACAGAAATTTTGCGGATTGGTCAATCCGTTCACGAGATATTGTAGTTTGGAGGTAAGAAACGCTTGAGAAACTCAAAATTTGCTCAGTTCTGATGCTCGAAACGAATAACTAGAACGGCCTAGGGGAAAAGTACGCATACCGTTGTAATCGGGCGAGTTTCTACTTTCAGATGCAACAGAAATCATGCGGATTGGTCAATCCGTTCGCGAGATATGGCCGTTTCGATGTAAGAAACGCTTGAGAAACTCAAAATTTTCGCAGTTCTGATGCTCGAAACGAATAACTGGGACGGCCTAGGGGAAAACTATACACACCGTTGTAGTCGGGCGAGTTTCTAGTTTCAGAAGCAACTGAAATCATGCGGATTGGTCAATCCGTTCGCGAGATATGGCCGTTTTGATGTAAGAAACGCTTGAGAAACTCAAAATTTTCGCAGTTCTGATGCTCGAAACGAATAACTGGAACGGCCTAGGGGAAAACTACACATCCGTTGTAATCGGGCGAGACTCTACTTTCAGATGCAACAGAAATTTTGCGGATTGGTCAATCCGTTCGCGAGATATGGCAGTTTGGAGGTAAGAAACGCTTGAGAAACTCAAAATTTTCGCAGTTCTGATGCTCGAAACGAATAACTAGAACCGCCTAGGGGAAAAGTGCGCAAACCGTTGTAATCGGGCGAGTTTCTACTTTCAGGTGCAACAGAAATCATGCGGATTGGTCAATCCGTTCGCGAGATATTGTAGTTTGGAGGTAAGAAACGCTTGAGAAACTCAAAATTTGCTCAGTTCTGATGCTCGAAACGAATAACTAGAACGGCCTTGGGGAAAAGTACGCATACCGTTGTAATCGGGCGAGTTTCTACTTTCAGATGCAACAGAAATTTTGCGGATTGGTCAATCCGTTCGCGAGATATGGCAGTTTGGAAGTAAGAAACGCTTGAGAAACTCAAAATTTTCGCAGTTCTGATGCTCGAAACGAATAACTAGAACCGCCTAGGGGAAAAGTGCGCATACCGTTGTAATCGGGCGAGTTTCTACTTTCACAAGCAACAGAAATCATGCGGATTGGTCAATCCGTTCGCGAGATATGGCCGTTTTGATGTAAGAAACGCTTGAGAAACTCAAAATTTTCGCAGTTCTGATGCTCGAAACGAATAACTAGAACGGCCTAGGGGAAAAGTGCGCATACCGTTGTAATCGGGCGAGTTTCTACTTTCAGAAGCAACAGAAATTTTGCGGATCGGTCAATCCGTTCGCGAGATATTGTAGTTTGGAGGTAAGAAACGCTTGAGAAACTCAAAATTTGCTCAGTTCTGATGCTCGAAACGAATAACTAGAACGGCCTAGGGGAAAAGTACGCATACCGTTGTAATCGGGCGAGTTTCTACTTTCAGATGCAACAGAAATTTTGCGGATTGGTCAATCCGTTCACGAGATATTGTAGTTTGGAGGTAAGAAACGCTTGAGAAACTCAAAATTTGCTCAGTTCTGATGCTCGAAACGAATAACTAGAACGGCCTAGGGGAAAAGTACGCATACCGTTGTAATCGGGCGAGTTTCTACTTTCAGATGCAACAGAAATCATGCGGATTGGTCAATCCGTTCGCGAGATATGGCCGTTTCGATGTAAGAAACGCTTGAGAAACTCAAAATTTTCGCAGTTCTGATGCTCGAAACGAATAACTGGGACGGCCTAGGGGAAAACTATACACACCGTTGTAGTCGGGCGAGTTTCTAGTTTCAGAAGCAACTGAAATCATGCGGATTGGTCAATCCGTTCGCGAGATATGGCCGTTTTGATGTAAGAAACGCTTGAGAAACTCAAAATTTTCGCAGTTCTGATGCTCGAAACGAATAACTGGAACGGCCTAGGGGAAAACTACACATCCGTTGTAATCGGGCGAGACTCTACTTTCAGATGCAACAGAAATTTTGCGGATTGGTCAATCCGTTCGCGAGATATGGCAGTTTGGAGGTAAGAAACGCTTGAGAAACTCAAAATTTTCGCAGTTCTGATGCTCGAAACGAATAACTAGAACCGCCTAGGGGAAAAGTGCGCAAACCGTTGTAATCGGGCGAGTTTCTACTTTCAGGTGCAACAGAAATCATGCGGATTGGTCAATCCTTTCGCGAGATATGGCCGTTTCGATGTAAGAAACGCTTGAGAAACTCAAAATTTTCGCAGTTCTGATGCTCGAAACGAATAACTGGAACGGCGTAGGGGAAAACTATACATACCGTTGTAATCGGGCGAGTTTCTACTTTCAGAAGCAACAGAAATCATGCGGATTGGTCAATCCGTTCGCGAGATATGGCCGTTTTGATGTAAGAAACGCTTGAGAAACTCAAAATTTTCGCAGTTCTGATGCTCGAAACGAATAACTAGAACGGCCTAGGGGAAAAGTGCGCATACCGTTGTAATCGGGCGAGTTTCTACTTTCAGAAGCAACAGAAATTTTGCGGATTGGTCAATCCGTTCGCGAGATATTGTAGTTTGGAGGTAAGAAACGCTTGAGAAACTCAAAATTTGCTCAGTTCTGATGCTCGAAACGAATAACTAGAACGGCCTTGGGGAAAAGTACGCATACCGTTGTAATCGGGCGAGTTTCTACTTTCAAATGCAACAGAAATCATGCGGATTGTTCAATCCGTTCGCGAGATATGGCCGTTTTGATGTAAGAAACGCTTGAGAAACTCAAAATTTTCGCAGTTCTGATGCTCGAAACGAATAACTAGAACGGCCTAGGGGAAAAGTGCGCATACCGTTGTAATCGGGCGAGTTTCTACTTTCAGAAGCAACAGAAATTTTGCGGATTGGTCAATCCGTTCGCGAGATATTGTAGTTTGGAGGTAAGAAACGCTTGAGAAACTCAAAATTTGCTCAGTTCTGATGCTCGAAACGAATAACTAGAACGGCCTAGGGGAAAAGTACGCATACCGTTGTAATCGGGCGAGTTTCTACTTTCAGATGCAACAGAAATTTTGCGGATTGGTCAATCCGTTCGCGAGATATTGTAGTTTGGAGGTAAGAAACGCTTGAGAAACTCAAAATTTTCGCAGTTCTGATGCTCGAAACGAATAACTAGTACGGCCTTGGGAAAAGTGCGCATACCGTTGTAATCGGGCGAGTTTCTACTTTCAGATGCAACAGAAATCATGCGGATTGGTCCATCCGTTCGCGAGATATGGCCGTTTGGATGTAAGAAACGCTTGAGAAACTCAAAATTTTCGCAGTTCTGATGCTCGAAACGAATAACTGGGACGGCCTAGGGGAAAACTATACACTCCGTTGTAGTCGGGCGAGTTTCTAGTTTCAGAAGCAACTGAAATCATGCGGATTGGTCAATCCGTTCGCGAGATATGGCCGTTTTGATGTAAGAAACGCTTGAGAAACTCAAAATTTTCGCAGTTCTGATGCTCGAAACGAATAACTGGAACGGCCTAGGGGAAAACTACACATCCGTTGTAATCGGGCGAGACTCTACTTTCAGATGCAACAGAAATTTTGCGGATTGGTCAATCCGTTCGCGAGATATGGCAGTTTGGAGGTAAGAAACGCTTGAGAAACTCAAAATTTTCGCAGTTCTGATGCTCGAAACGAATAACTAGAACCGCCTAGGGGAAAAGTGCGCAAACCGTTGTAATCGGGCGAGTTTCTACTTTCAGATGCAACAGAAATCATGCGGATTGGTCAATCCTTTCGCGAGATATGGCCGTTTCGATGTAAGAAACGCTTGAGAAACTCAAAATTTTCGCAGTTCTGATGCTCGAAACGAATAACTGGAACGGCGTAGGGGAAAACTATACATACCGTTGTAATCGGGCGAGTTTCTACTTTCAGAAGCAACAGAAATCATGCGGATTGGTCAATCCGTTCGCGAGATATGGCCGTTTTGATGTAAGAAACGCTTGAGAAACTCAAAATTTTCGCAGTTCTGATGCTCGAAACGAATAACTAGAACGGCCTAGGGGAAAAGTGCGCATACCGTTGTAATCGGGCGAGTTTCTACTTTCAGAAGCAACAGAAATTTTGCGGATTGGTCAATCCGTTCGCGAGATATTGTAGTTTGGAGGTAAGAAACGCTTGAGAAACTCAAAATTTGCTCAGTTCTGATGCTCGAAACGAATAACTAGAACGGCCTTGGGGAAAAGTACGCATACCGTTGTAATCGGGCGAGTTTCTACTTTCAAATGCAACAGAAATCATGCGGATTGGTCAATCCGTTCGCGAGATATGGCCGTTTTGATGTAAGAAACGCTTGAGAAACTCAAAATTTTCGCAGTTCTGATGCTCGAAACGAATAACTAGAACGGCCTAGGGGAAAAGTGCGCATACCGTTGTAATCGGGCGAGTTTCTACTTTCAGAAGCAACAGAAATTTTGCGGATTGGTCAATCCGTTCGCGAGATATTGTAGTTTGGAGGTAAGAAACGCTTGAGAAACTCAAAATTTGCTCAGTTCTGATGCTCGAAACGAATAACTAGAACGGCCTAGGGGAAAAGTACGCATACCGTTGTAATCGGGCGAGTTTCTACTTTCAGATGCAACAGAAATTTTGCGGATTGGTCAATCCGTTCACGAGATATTGTAGTTTGGAGGTAAGAAACGCTTGAGAAACTCAAAATTTGCTCAGTTCTGATGCTCGAAACGAATAACTAGAACGGCCTAGGGGAAAAGTACGCATACCGTTGTAATCGGGCGAGTTTCTACTTTCAGATGCAACAGAAATCATGCGGATTGGTCAATCCGTTCGCGAGATATGGCCGTTTCGATGTAAGAAACGCTTGAGAAACTCAAAATTTTCGCAGTTCTGATGCTCGAAACGAATAACTGGGACGGCCTAGGGGAAAACTATACACACCGTTGTAGTCGGGCGAGTTTCTAGTTTCAGAAGCAACTGAAATCATGCGGATTGGTCAATCCGTTCGCGAGATATGGCCGTTTTGATGTAAGAAACGCTTGAGAAACTCAAAATTTTCGCAGTTCTGATGCTCGAAACGAATAACTGGAACGGCCTAGGGGAAAACTACACATCCGTTGTAATCGGGCGAGACTCTACTTTCAGATGCAACAGAAATTTTGCGGATTGGTCAATCCGTTCGCGAGATATGGCAGTTTGGAGGTAAGAAACGCTTGAGAAACTCAAAATTTTCGCAGTTCTGATGCTCGAAACGAATAACTAGAACCGCCTAGGGGAAAAGTGCGCAAACCGTTGTAATCGGGCGAGTTTCTACTTTCAGATGCAACAGAAATCATGCGGATTGGTCAATCCTTTCGCGAGATATGGCCGTTTCGATGTAAGAAACGCTTGAGAAACTCAAAATTTTCGCAGTTCTGATGCTCGAAACGAATAACTGGAACGGCGTAGGGGAAAACTATACATACCGTTGTAATCGGGCGAGTTTCTACTTTCAGAAGCAACAGAAATTTTGCGGATTGGTCAATCCGTTCGCGAGATATTGTAGTTTGGAGGTAAGAAACGCTTGAGAAACTCAAAATTTGCTCAGTTCTGATGCTCGAAACGAATAACTAGAACGGCCTTGGGGAAAAGTACGCATACCGTTGTAATCGGGCGAGTTTCTACTTTCAAATGCAACAGAAATCATGCGGATTGTTCAATCCGTTCGCGAGATATGGCCGTTTTGATGTAAGAAACGCTTGAGAAACTCAAAATTTTCGCAGTTCTGATGCTCGAAACGAATAACTAGAACGGCCTAGGGGAAAAGTGCGCATACCGTTGTAATCGGGCGAGATTCTACTTTCAGAAGCAACAGAAATTTTGCGGATTGGTCAATCCGTTCGCGAGATATTGTAGTTTGGAGGTAAGAAACGCTTGAGAAACTCAAAATTTGCTCAGTTCTGATGCTCGAAACGAATAACTAGAACGGCCTAGGGGAAAAGTACGCATACCGTTGTAATCGGGCGAGTTTCTACTTTCAGATGCAACAGAAATTTTGCGGATTGGTCAATCCGTTCGCGAGATATTGTAGTTTGGAGGTAAGGAACGCTTGAGAAACTCAAAATTTTCGCAGTTCTGATGCTCGAAACGAATAACTAGTACGGCCTTGGGAAAAGTGCGCATACCGTTGTAATCGGGCGAGTTTCTACTTTCAGATGCAACAGAAATCATGCGGATTGGTCCATCCGTTCGCGAGATATGGCCGTTTGGATGTAAGAAACGCTTGAGAAACTCAAAATTTTCGCAGTTCTGATGCTCGAAACGAATAACTAGGACGGCCTATGGGAAAAGTGCGCATACCGTTGTAATCGGGCGAGTTTCTACTTTCAAATGCAACAGAAATTTTGCGGATCGGTCAATCCGTTCGCGAGATATGGCAGTTTGGATGTAAGAAACGCTTGAGAAACTCAAAATTTTCGCAGTTCTGATGCTCGAAACGAATAACTGGGACGGCCTAGGGGAAAACTATACACACCGTTGTAATCGGGCGAGTTTCTAGTTTCAGAAGCAACTGAAATCATGCGGATTGGTCAATCCGTTCGCGAGATATGGCCGTTTTGATGTAAGAAACGCTTGAGAAACTCAAAATTTTCGCAGTTCTGATGCTCGAAACGAATAACTAGAACGGCCTTGGGGAAAAGTACGCATACCGTTGTAATCGGGCGAGTTTCTACTTTCAGATGCAACAGAAATTTTGCGGATTGGTCAATCCGTTCGCGAGATATGGCCGTTTTGATGTAAGAAACGCTTGAGAAACTCAAAATTTTCGCAGTTCTGATGCTCGAAACGAATATCTAGAACCGCCTAGGGGAAAAGTGCGCATACCGTTGTAATCGGGCGAGTTTCTGCTTTCACAAGCAAGAGAAATCATGCGGATTGGTGAATCCGTTCGCGAGATATGGCCGTTTCGATGTAAGAAACGCTTGAGAATCTCAAAATTTTCGCAGTTCTGATGCTCCAAACGAATAACTGGGACGGCCTAGGGGAAAACTATACACACCGTTGTAATCGGGCGAGTTTCTAGTTTCAGAAGCAACAGAAATCATGCGGATTGGTCAATCCGTTCGCGAGATATGGCCGTTTCGATGTAAGAAACGCTTGAGAAACTCAAAATTTTCGCAGTTCTGGTGCTCGAAACGAATAACTGGAACGGCGTAGGGGAAAACTATACATACCGTTGTAATCGGGCGAGTTTCTACTTTCAAATGCAACAGAAATCATGCGGATTGGTCAATCCGTTCGCGAGATATGGCCGTTTTGATGTAAGAAACGCTTGAGAAACTCAAAATTTTCGCAGTTCTGATGCTCGAAACGAATAACTAGAACGGCCTAGGGGAAAAGTGCGCATACCGTTGTAATCGGGCGAGTTTCTACTTTCAGATGCAACAGAAATTTTGCGGATTGGTCAATCCGTTCGCGAGATATTGTAGTTTGGAGGTAAGAAACGCTTGAGAAACTCAAAATTTGCTCAGTTCTGATGCTCGAAACGAATAACTAGAACGGCCTAGGGGAAAAGTACGCATACCGTTGTAATCGGGCGAGTTTCTACTTTCAGATGCAACAGAAATCATGCGGATTGGTCAATCCGTTCGCGAGATATGGCCGTTTCGATGTAAGAAACGCTTGAGAAACTCAAAATTTTCGCAGTTCTGATGCTCGAAACGAATAACTGGGACGGCCTAGGGGAAAACTATACACACCGTTGTAATCGGGCGAGTTTCTAGTTTCAGAAGCAACTGAAATCATGCGGATTGGTCAATCCGTTCGCGAGATATGGCCGTTTTGATGTAAGAAACGCTTGAGAAACTCAAAATTTTCGCAGTTCTGATGCTCGAAACGAATAACTGGAACGGCCTAGGGGAAAACTGCACATCCGTTGTAATCGGGCGAGACTCTACTTTCAGATGCAACAGAAATTTTGCGGATTGGTCAATCCGTTCGCGAGATATGGCAGTTTGGAGGTAAGAAACGCTTGAGAAACTCAAAATTTTCGCAGTTCTGATGCTCGAAACGAATAACTAGTACGGCCTTGGGAAAAGTGCGCATACCGTTGTAATCGGGCGAGTTTCTACTTTCAGATGCAACAGAAATCATGCGGATTGGTCCATCCGTTCGCGAGATATGGCCGTTTGGATGTAAGAAACGCTTGAGAAACTCAAAATTTTCGCAGTTCTGATGCTCGAAACGAATAACTAGAACCGCCTAGGGGAAAAGTGCGCATACCGTTGTAATCGGGCGAGTTTCTACTTTCAGATGCAACAGAAATGTTGCGGATCGGTCAATCCGTTCGCGAGATGTGGCAGTTTGGATGTAAGGAACTGTTGAGAAACTCAAAATTTTCGCAGTTCTGATGCTCGAAACGAATAACTGGAACGGCCTAGGGGAAAACTACACATCCGTTGTAATCGGGCGAGACTCTACTTTCAGATGCAACAGAAATCATGCGGATTGGTCAATCCGTTCGCGAGATATGGCAGTTTGGAAGTAAGAAACGCTTGAGAAACTCAAAATTTTCACAGTTCTGATGCTCGAAACGAATAACTAGTACCGCCTGGGGGAAAAGTGCGCATACCGTTGTAATCGGGCGAGTTTCTACTTTCAGATGCAACAGAAATCATGCGGATTGGTCAATCCGTTCGCGAGATATGGCCGTTTGGATGTAAGAAACGCTTGAGAAACTCAAAATTTGCGCAGTTCTGATGCTCGAAACGAATAACTAGAACGGCCTATGGGAAAAGTGCGCATACCGTTGTAATCGGGCGAGTTTCTACTTTCAAATGCAACAGAAATTTTGCGGATCGGTCAATCCGTTCGCGAGATATGGCAGTTTGGATGTAAGAAACGCTTGAGAAACTCAAAATTTTCGCAGTTCTGATGCTCGAAACGAATAACTAGAACCGCCTAGGGGAAAAGTGCGCATACCGTTGTAATCGGGCGAGTTTCTACTTTCAGATGCAACAGAAATCATGCGGATTGGTCAATCCGTTCGCGAGATATGGCCGTTTTGATGTAAGAAACGCTTGAGAAACTCAAAATTTTCGCAGTTCTGATGCTCGAAACGAATAACTAGAACCGCCTAGGGGAAAAGTGCGCAAACCGTTGTAATCGGGCGAGTTTCTACTTTCAGATGCAACAGAAATCATGCGGATTGGTCAATCCTTTCGCAAGATATGGCCGTTTCGATGTAAGAAACGCTTGAGAAACTCAAAATTTTCGCAGTTCTGATGCTCGAAACGAATAACTGGAACGGCGTAGGGGAAAACTATACATACCGTTGTAATCGGGCGAGTTTCTACTTTCAGAAGCAACAGAAATCATGCGGATTGGTCAATCCGTTCGCGAGATATGGCAGTTTGGAAGTAAGAAACGCTTGAGAAACTCAAAATTTTCGCAGTTCTGATGCTCGAAACGAATAACTGGGACGGCCTAGGGGAAAACTATACACACCGTTGTAATCGGGCGAGTTTCTAGTTTCAGAAGCAACAGAAATCATGCGGATTGGTCAATCCGTTCGCGAGATATGGCCGTTTTGATGTAAGAAACGCTTGAGAAACTCAAAATTTTCGCAGTTCTGATGCTCGAAACGAATAACTAGAACCGCCTAGGGGAAAAGTGCGCATACCGTTGTAATCGGGCGAGTTTCTACTTTCACAAGCAAGAGAAATCATGCGGATTGGTGAATCCGTTCGCGAGATATGGCCGTTTCGATGTAAGAAACGCTTGAGAAACTCAAAATTTTCGCAGTTCTGATGCTCGAAACGAATAACTGGGACGGCCTAGGGGAAAACTATACACACCGTTGTAATCGGGCGAGTTTCTAGTTTCAGAAGCAACAGAAAACATGCGGATTGGTCAATCCGTTCGCGAGATATGGCCGTTTTGATGTAAGAAACGCTTGAGAAACTCAAAATTTTCGCAGTTCTGATGCTCGAAACGAATAACTAGGACGGCCTAGGGGAAAAGTGCGCATACCGTTGTAATCGGGCGAGTTTCTACTTTCAGAAGCAACAGAAATTTTGCGGATTGGTCAATCCGTTCGCGAGATATTGCAGTTTGGAAGTAAGAAACGCTTGAGAAACTCAAAATTTGCGCAGTTCTGATGCTCGAAACGAATAACTAGAACGGCCTAGGGGAAAAGTGCGCATACCGTTGTAATCGGGCGAGTTTCTACTTTCAAATGCAACAGAAATTTTGCGGATCGGTCAATCCGTTCGCGAGATATGGCCGTTTTGATGTAAGAAACGCTTGAGAAACTCAAAATTTTCGCAGTTCTGATGCTCGAAACGAATAACTAGAACCGCCTAGGGGAAAAGTGCGCATACCGTTGTAATCGGGCGAGTTTCTACTTTCACAAGCAAGAGAAATCATGCGGATTGGTGAATCCGTTCGCGAGATATGGCCGTTTCGATGTAAGAAACGCTTGAGAAACTCAAAATTTTCGCAGTTCTGATGCTCGAAACGAATAACTGGGACGGCCTAGGGGAAAACTATACACACCGTTGTAATCGGGCGAGTTTCTGGTTTCAGAAGCAACAGAAATCATGCGGATTGGTCAATCCGTTCGCGAGATATGGCCGTTTTGATGTAAGAAACGCTTGAGAAACTCAAAATTTTCGCAGTTCTGATGCTCGAAACGAATAACTAGGACGGCCTAGGGGAAAAGTGCGCATACCGTTGTAATCGGGCGAGTTTCTACTTTCAGAAGCAACAGAAATTTTGCGGATTGGTCAATCCGTTCGCGAGATATTGTAGTTTGGAGGTAAGAAACGCTTGAGAAACTCAAAATTTGCTCAGTTCTGATGCTCGAAACGAATAACTAGAACGGCCTAAGGGAAAAGTGCGCATACCGTTGTAATCGGGCGAGTTTCTACTTTCAAATGCAACAGAAATTTTGCGGATCGGTCAATCCGTTCGCGAGATATGGCAGTTTGGAGGTAAGAAACGCTTGAGAAACTCAAAATTTTCGCAGTTCTGATGCTCGAAACGAATAACTAGAACCGCCTAGGGGAAAAGTGCGCATACCGTTGTAATTGGGCGAGTTTCTACTTTCAGAAGCAACAGAAATTTTGCGGATTGGTCAATCCGTTCGCGAGATATTGTAGTTTGGAGGTAAGAAACGCTTGAGAAACTCAAAATTTGCTCAGTTCTGATGCTCGAAACGAATAACTAGAACGGCCTAGGGGAAAAGTGCGCATACCGTTGTAATCGGGCGAGTTTCTACTTTCAAACGCAACAGAAATTTTGCGGATCGGTCAATCCGTTCGCGAGATATGGCAGTTTGGATGTAAGAAACGCTTGAGAAACTCAAAATTTTCGCAGTTCTGATGCTCGAAACGAATAACTAGAACCGCCTAGGGGTAAAGTGCGCATACCGTTGTAATCGGGCGAGTTTCTACTTTCACAAGCAACAGAAATCATGCGGATTGGTGAATCCGTTCGCGAGATATGGCCGTTTCGATGTAAGAAACGCTTGAGAAACTCAAAATTTTCGCATTTCTGATGCTCGAAACGAATAACTGGAACGGCGTAGGGGAAAACTATACATACCGTTGTAATCGGGCGAGTTTCTACTTTCAGAAGCAACAGAAATCATGCGGATTGGTCAATCCGTTCGCGAGATATGGCCGTTTCGATGTAAGAAACGCTTGAGAAACTCAAAATTTTCGCAGTTCTGATGCTCGAAACGAATAACTGGGACGGCCTAGAGGAAAACTATACACACCGTTGTAATCGGGCGAGTTTCTAGTTTCAGAAGCAACAGAAATCATGCGGATTGGTCAATCCGTTCGCGAGATATGGCCGTTTTGATGTAAGAAACGCTTGAGAAACTCAAAATTTTCGCAGTTCTGATGCTCGAAACGAATAACTAGAACCGCCTAGGGGAAAAGTGCGCATACCGTTGTAATCGGGCGAGTTTCTACTTTCACAAGCAACAGAAATCATGCGGATTGGTGAATCCGTTCGCGAGATATGGCCGTTTCGATGTAAGAAACGCTTGAGAAACTCAAAATTTTCGCATTTCTGATGCTCGAAACGAATAACTGGAACGGCGTAGGGGAAAACTATACATACCGTTGTAATCGGGCGAGTTTCTACTTTCAGAAGCAACAGAAATCATGCGGATTGGTCAATCCGTTCGCGAGATATGGCCGTTTTGATGTAAGAAACGCTTGAGAAACTCAAAATTTTCGCAGTTCTGATGCTCGAAACGAATAACTAGGACGGCCTAGGGGAAAAGTGCGCATACCGTTGTAATCGGGCGAGTTTCTACTTTCAGAAGCAACAGAAATTTTGCGGATTGGTCAATCCGTTCGCGAGATATTGCAGTTTGGAAGTAAGAAACGCTTGAGAAACTCAAAATTTGCGCAGTTCTGATGCTCGAAACGAATAACTAGAACGGCCTAGGGGAAAAGTGCGCATACCGTTGTAATCGGGCGAGTTTCTACTTTCAAATGCAACAGAAATTTTGCGGATCGGTCAATCCGTTCGCGAGATATGGCCGTTTTGATGTAAGAAACGCTTGAGAAACTCAAAATTTTCGCAGTTCTGATGCTCGAAACGAATAACTAGAACCGCCTAGGGGAAAAGTGCGCATACCGTTGTAATCGGGCGAGTTTCTACTTTCACAAGCAAGAGAAATCATGCGGATTGGTGAATCCGTTCGCGAGATATGGCCGTTTCGATGTAAGAAACGCTTGAGAAACTCAAAATTTTCGCAGTTCTGATGCTCGAAACGAATAACTGGGACGGCCTAGAGGAAAACTATACACACCGTTGTAATCGGGCGAGTTTCTAGTTTCAGAAGCAACAGAAATCATGCGGATTGGTCAATCCGTTCGCGAGATATGGCCGTTTTGATGTAAGAAACGCTTGAGAAACTCAAAATTTTCGCAGTTCTGATGCTCGAAACGAATAACTAGAACCGCCTAGGGGAAAAGTGCGCATACCGTTGTAATCGGGCGACTTTCTACTTTCACAAGCAACAGAAATCATGCGGATTGGTGAATCCGTTCGCGAGATATGGCCGTTTCGATGTAAGAAACGCTTGAGAAACTCAAAATTTTCGCATTTCTGATGCTCGAAACGAATAACTGGAACGGCGTAGGGGAAAACTATACATACCGTTGTAATCGGGCGAGTTTCTACTTTCAGAAGCAACAGAAATCATGCGGATTGGTCAATCCGTTCGCGAGATATGGCCGTTTTGATGTAAGAAACGCTTGAGAAACTCAAAATTTTCGCAGTTCTGATGCTCGAAACGAATAACTAGGACGGCCTAGGGGAAAAGTGCGCATACCGTTGTAATCGGGCGAGTTTCTACTTTCAGAAGCAACAGAAATTTTGCGGATTGGTCAATCCGTTCGCGAGATATTGCAGTTTGGAAGTAAGAAACGCTTGAGAAACTCAAAATTTGCGCAGTTCTGATGCTCGAAACGAATAACTAGAACGGCCTAGGGGAAAAGTGCGCATACCGTTGTAATCGGGCGAGTTTCTACTTTCAAATGCAACAGAAATTTTGCGGATCGGTCAATCCGTTCGCGAGATATGGCCGTTTTGATGTAAGAAACGCTTGAGAAACTCAAAATTTTCGCAGTTCTGATGCTCGAAACGAATAACTAGAACCGCCTAGGGGAAAAGTGCGCATACCGTTGTAATCGGGCGAGTTTCTACTTTCACAAGCAAGAGAAATCATGCGGATTGGTGAATCCGTTCGCGAGATATGGCCGTTTCGATGTAAGAAACGCTTGAGAAACTCAAAATTTTCGCAGTTCTGATGCTCGAAACGAATAACTGGGACGGCCTAGGGGAAAACTATACACACCGTTGTAATCGGGCGAGTTTCTGGTTTCAGAAGCAACAGAAATCATGCGGATTGGTCAATCCGTTCGCGAGATATGGCCGTTTTGATGTAAGAAACGCTTGAGAAACTCAAAATTTTCGCAGTTCTGATGCTCGAAACGAATAACTAGGACGGCCTAGGGGAAAAGTGCGCATACCGTTGTAATCGGGCGAGTTTCTACTTTCAGAAGCAACAGAAATTTTGCGGATTGGTCAATCCGTTCGCGAGATATTGTAGTTTGGAGGTAAGAAACGCTTGAGAAACTCAAAATTTGCTCAGTTCTGATGCTCGAAACGAATAACTAGAACGGCCTAAGGGAAAAGTGCGCATACCGTTGTAATCGGGCGAGTTTCTACTTTCAAATGCAACAGAAATTTTGCGGATCGGTCAATCCGTTCGCGAGATATGGCCGTTTTGATGTAAGAAACGCTTGAGAAACTCAAAATTTGCTCAGTTCTGATGCTCGAAACGAATAACTAGAACGGCCTAGGGGAAAAGTACGCATACCGTTGTAATCGGGCGAGTTTCTACTTCAGATGCAACAGAAATTTTGCGGATTGGTCAATCCGTTCGCGAGATATTGTAGTTTGGAGGTAAGAAACGCTTGAGAAACTCAAAATTTGCTCAGTTCTGATGCTCGAAACGAATAACTAGAACGGCCTAGGGGAAAAGTACGCATACCGTTGTAATCGGGCGAGTTTCTACTTTCAGATGCAACGGAAATCATGCGGATTGGTCAATCCGTTCGCGAGATATGGCCGTTTCGATGTAAGAAACGCTTGAGAAACTCAAAATTTTCGCAGTTCTGATGCTCGAAACGAATAACTGGAACGGCGTAGGAGAAAACTATACATACCGTTGTAATCGGGCGAGTTTCTAGTTTCAGAAGCAACAGAAATCATGCGGATTGGTCAATCCGTTCGCGAGATATGGCCGTTTTGATGTAAGAAACGCTTGAGAAACTCAAAATTTGCTCAGTTCTGATGCTCGAAACGAATAACTAGAACGGCCTAGGGGAAAAGTACGCATACCGTTGTAATCGGGCGAGTTTCTACTTCAGATGCAACAGAAATTTTGCGGATTGGTCAATCCGTTCGCGAGATATTGTAGTTTGGAGGTAAGAAACGCTTGAGAAACTCAAAATTTGCTCAGTTCTGATGCTCGAGACGAATAACTAGAACCGCCTAGGGGAAAAGTGCGCATACCGTTGTAATCGGGCGAGTTTCTACTTTCAGATGCAACAGAAATCATGCGGATTGGTCAATCCTTTCGCGAGATATGGCCGTTTCGATGTAAGAAACGCTTGAGAAACTCAAAATTTTCGCAGTTCTGATGCTCGAAACGAATAACTGGAACGGCGTAGGAGAAAACTATACATACCGTTGTAATCGGGCGAGTTTCTACTTTCAGAAGCAACAGAAATCATGCGGATTGGTCAATCCGTTCGCGAGATATGGCCGTTTTGATGTAAGAAACGCTTGAGAAACTCAAAATTTTCGCAGTTCTGATGCTCGAAACGAATAACTAGAACGGCCTAGGGGAAAAGTGCGCATACCGTTGTAATCGGGCGAGTTTCTACTTTCAGAAGCAACAGAAATTTTGCGGATTGGTCAATCCGTTCGCGAGATATTGTAGTTTAGAGGTAAGAAACGCTTGAGAAACTCAAAATTTGCTCAGTTCTGATGCTCGAAACGAATAACTAGAACGGCCTAGGGGAAAAGTACGCATACCGTTGTAATCGGGCGAGTTTCTACTTTCAGATGCAACAGAAATTTTGCGGATTGGTCAATCCGTTCGCGAGATATGCCAGTTTGGAAGTAAGAAACGCTTGAGAAACCCAAAATTTTCGCAGTTCAGATGCTCGAAACGAATAACTGGGACGGCCTAGGGGAAAACTATACACACCGTTGTAATCGGGCGAATTTCTAGTTTCAGAAGCAACAGAAATCATGCGGATTGGTCAATCCGTTCGCGAGATATGGCCGCTTTGATGTAAGAAACGCTTGAGAAACTCAAAATTTTCGCAGTTCTGATGCTCGAAACGAATAACTAGAACCGCCTAGGGGAAAAGTGCGCACACCGTTGTAATCGGGCGAGTTTCTACTTTCAGATGCAACAGAAATCATGCGGATTGGTCAATCCTTTCGCGAGATATGGCCGTTTCGATGTAAGAAACGCTTGAGAAACTCAAAATTTTCGCAGTTCTGATGCTCGAAACGAATAACTAGAACCGCCTAGGGGAAAAGTGCGCATACCGTTGTAATCGGGCGAGTTTCTACTTTCAGAAGCAACAGAAATCATGCGGATTGGTCAATCCGTTCGAGAGATATGGCCGTTTCGATGTAAGAAACGCTTGAGAAACTCAAAATTTTCGCAGTTCTGATGCTCGAAACGAATAACTGGAACGGCGTAGGAGAAAACTATACATACCGTTGTAATCGGGCGAGTTTCTACTTTCAGAAGCAACAGAAATCATGCGGATTGGTCAATCCGTTCGCGAGATATGGCCGTTTTGATGTAAGAAACGCTTGAGAAACTCAAAATTTTCGCAGTTCTGATGCTCGAAACGAATAACTAGAACGGCCTAGGGGAAAAGTGCGCATACCGTTGTAATCGGGCGAGTTTCTACTTTCAGAAGCAACAGAAATTTTGCGGATTGGTCAATCCGTTCGCGAGATATTGTAGTTTTGAGGTAAGAAACGCTTGAGAAACTCAAAATTTGCTCAGTTCTGATGCTCGAAACGAATAACTAGAACGGCCTAGGGGAAAAGTACGCATACCGTTGTAATCGGGCGAGTTTCTACTTTCAGATGCAACAGAAATTTTGCGGATTGGTCAATCCGTTCGCGAGATATGCCAGTTTGGAAGTAAGAAACGCTTGAGAAACTCAAAATTTTCGCAGTTCTGATGCTCGAAACGAATAACTGGGACGGCCTAGGGGAAAACTATACACACCGTTGTAATCGGGCGAGTTTCTAGTTTCAGAAGCAACAGAAATCATGCGGATTGGTCAATCCGTTCGCGAGATATGGCCGTTTTGATGTAAGAAACGCTTGAGAAACTCAAAATTTTCGCAGTTCTGATGCTCGAAACGAATAACTAGAACCGCCTAGGGGAAAAGTGCGCACACCGTTGTAATCGGGCGAGTTTCTACTTTCAGATGCAACAGAAATCATGCGGATTGGTCAATCCTTTCGCGAGATATGGCCGTTTCGATGTAAGAAACGCTTGAGAAACTCAAAATTTTCGCAGTTCAGATGCTCGAAACGAATAACTGGAACGGCGTAGGGGAAAACTATACATACCGTTGTAATCGGGCGAGTTTCTACTTTCAGAAGCAACAGAAATCATGCGGATTGGTCAATCCGTTCGCGAGATATGGCGGTTTTGATGTAAGAAACGCTTGAGAAACTCAAAATTTTCGCAGTTCTGATGCTCGAAACGAACAACTAGAACGGCCTAGGGGAAAAGTGCGCATACCGTTGTAATCGAGCGAGTTTCTACTTTCAGATGCAACAGAAATCATGCGGATTGGTCAATCCGTTCGCGAGATATGGCCGTTTTGATGTAAGAAACGCTTGAGAAACTCAAAATTTGCGCAGTTCTGATGCTCGAAACGAATAACTAGAACGGCCTAGGGGAAAAGTGCGCATACCGTTGTAATCGGGCGAGTTTCTACTTTCAGAAGCAACAGAAATTTTGCGGATTGGTCAATCCGTTCGCGAGATATTGTAGTTTGGAGGTAAGAAACGCTTGAGAAACTCAAAATTTGCTCAGTTCTGATGCTCGAAACGAATAACTAGAACGGCCTAGGGGAAAAGTGCGCATACCGTTGTAATCGGGCGAGTTTCTACTTTCAAACGCAACAGAAATTTTGCGGATCGGTCAATCCGTTCGCGAGATATGGCAGTTTGGATGTAAGAAACGCTTGAGAAACTCAAAATTTTCGCAGTTCTGATGCTCGAAACGAATAACTAGAACCGCCTAGGGGTAAAGTGCGCATACCGTTGTAATCGGGCGAGTTTCTACTTTCAGATGCAACAGAAATCATGCGGATTGGTCAATCCGTTCGCGAGATATGGCCGTTTCGATGTAAGAAACGCTTGAGAAACTCAAAATTTTCGCAGTTCTGATGCTCGAAACGAATAACTGGGACGGCCTAGAGGAAAACTATACACACCGTTGTAATCGGGCGAGTTTCTAGTTTCAGAAGCAACAGAAATCATGCGGATTGGTCAATCCGTTCGCGAGATATGGCCGTTTTGATGTAAGAAACGCTTGAGAAACTCAAAATTTTCGCAGTTCTGATGCTCGAAACGAATAACTAGAACCGCCTAGGGGAAAAGTGCGCATACCGTTGTAATCGGGCGAGTTTCTACTTTCACAAGCAACAGAAATCATGCGGATTGGTGAATCCGTTCGCGAGATATGGCCGTTTCGATGTAAGAAACGCTTGAGAAACTCAAAATTTTCGCAGTTCTGATGCTCGAAACGAATAACTGGGACGGCCTAGGGGAAAACTATACACACCGTTGTAATCGGGCGAGTTTCTAGTTTCAGAAGCAACAGAAATCATGCGGATTGGTCAATCCGTTCGCGAGATATGGCCGTTTCGATGTAAGAAACGCTTGAGAAACTCAAAATTTTCGCAGTTCTGATGCTCGAAACGAATAACTGGAACGGCGTAGGAGAAAACTATACATACCGTTGTAATCGGGCGAGTTTCTAGTTTCAGAAGCAACAGAAATCATGCGGATTGGTCAATCCGTTCGCGAGATATGGCCGTTTTGATGTAAGAAACGCTTGCGAAACTCAAAATTTGCTCAGTTCTGATGCTCGAAACGAATAACTAGAACGGCCTAGGGGAAAAGTACGCATACCGTTGTAATCGGGCGAGTTTCTACTTCAGATGCAACAGAAATTTTGCGGATTGGTCAATCCGTTCGCGAGATATTGTAGTTTGGAGGTAAGAAACGCTTGAGAAACTCAAAATTTGCTCAGTTCTGATGCTCGAGACGAATAACTAGAACCGCCTAGGGGAAAAGTGCGCATACCGTTGTAATCGGGCGAGTTTCTACTTTCAGATGCAACAGAAATCATGCGGATTGGTCAATCCTTTCGCGAGATATGGCCGTTTCGATGTAAGAAACGCTTGAGAAACTCAAAATTTTCGCAGTTCTGATGCTCGAAACGAATAACTGGAACGGCGTAGGAGAAAACTATACATACCGTTGTAATCGGGCGAGTTTCTACTTTCAGAAGCAACAGAAATCATGCGGATTGGTCAATCCGTTCGCGAGATATGGCCGTTTTGATGTAAGAAACGCTTGAGAAACTCAAAATTTTCGCAGTTCTGATGCTCGAAACGAATAACTAGAACGGCCTAGGGGAAAAGTGCGCATACCGTTGTAATCGGGCGAGTTTCTACTTTCAGAAG
Organism: Ptiloglossa arizonensis; assembly: GCF_051014685.1. Classification (NCBI taxonomy): domain Eukaryota; kingdom Metazoa; phylum Arthropoda; class Insecta; order Hymenoptera; family Colletidae; genus Ptiloglossa; species Ptiloglossa arizonensis. The sequence goes on from NW_027479097.1 coordinate 168,229, forward strand.
CAACAGAAATTTTGCGGATTGGTCAATCCGTTCGCGAGATATTGTAGTTTAGAGGTAAGAAACGCTTGAGAAACTCAAAATTTGCTCAGTTCTGATGCTCGAAACGAATAACTAGAACGGCCTAGGGGAAAAGTACGCATACCGTTGTAATCGGGCGAGTTTCTACTTTCAGATGCAACAGAAATTTTGCGGATTGGTCAATCCGTTCGCGAGATATGCCAGTTTGGAAGTAAGAAACGCTTGAGAAACTCAAAATTTTCGCAGTTCTGATGCTCGAAACGAATAACTGGGACGGCCTAGGGGAAAACTATACACACCGTTGTAATCGGGCGAATTTCTAGTTTCAGAAGCAACAGAAATCATGCGGATTGGTCAATCCGTTCGCGAGATATGGCCGCTTTGATGTAAGAAACGCTTGAGAAACTCAAAATTTTCGCAGTTCTGATGCTCGAAACGAATAACTAGAACCGCCTAGGGGAAAAGTGCGCACACCGTTGTAATCGGGCGAGTTTCTACTTTCAGATGCAACAGAAATCATGCGGATTGGTCAATCCTTTCGCGAGATATGGCCGTTTCGATGTAAGAAACGCTTGAGAAACTCAAAATTTTCACAGTTCTGATGCTCGAAACGAATAACTAGAACCGCCTAGGGGAAAAGTGCGCATACCGTTCTAATCGGGCGAGTTTCTACTTTCAGATGCAACAGAAATCATGCGGATTGGTCAATCCTTTCGCGAGATATGGCCGTTTCGATGTAAGAAACGCTTGAGAAACTCAAAATTTGCTCAGTTCTGATGCTCGAAACGAATAACTAGAACGGCCTAGGGGAAAAGTACGCATACCGTTGTAATCGGGCGAGTTTCTACTTTCAGATGCAACAGAAATTTTGCGGATTGGTCAATCCGTTCGCGAGATATGCCAGTTTGGAAGTAAGAAACGCTTGAGAAACTCAAAATTTTCGCAGTTCTGATGCTCGAAACGAATAACTGGGACGGCCTAGGGGAAAACTATACACACCGTTGTAATCGGGCGAATTTCTAGTTTCAGAAGCAACAGAAATCATGCGGATTGGTCAATCCGTTCGCGAGATATGGCCGCTTTGATGTAAGAAACGCTTGAGAAACTCAAAATTTTCGCAGTTCTGATGCTCGAAACGAATAACTAGAACCGCCTAGGGGAAAAGTGCGCACACCGTTGTAATCGGGCGAGTTTCTACTTTCAGATGCAACAGAAATCATGCGGATTGGTCAATCCTTTCGCGAGATATGGCCGTTTCGATGTAAGAAACGCTTGAGAAACTCAAAATTTTCACAGTTCTGATGCTCGAAACGAATAACTAGAACCGCCTAGGGGAAAAGTGCGCATATTCTAATCGGGCGAGTTTCTACTTTCAGATGCAACAGAAATCATGCGGATTGGTCAATCCTTTCGCGAGATATGGCCGTTTCGATGTAAGAAACGCTTGAGAAACTCAAAATTTTCGCAGTTCTGATGCTCGAAACGAATAACTGGAACGGCGTAGGAGAAAACTATACATACCGTTGTAATCGGGCGAGTTTCTACTTTCAGAAGCAACAGAAATCATGCGGATTGGTCAATCCGTTCGCGAGATATGGCCGTTTTGATGTAAGAAACGCTTGAGAAACTCAAAATTTTCGCAGTTCTGATGCTCGAAACGAATAACTAGAACGGCCTAGGGGAAAAGTGCGCATACCGTTTGTAATCGGGCGAGTTTCTACTTTCAGAAGCAACAGAAATTTTGCGGATTGGTCAATCCGTTCGCGAGATATTGTAGTTTAGAGGTAAGAAACGCTTGAGAAACTCAAAATTTGCTCAGTTCTGATGCTCGAAGCGAATAACTAGAACGGCCTAGGGGGAAAAGTACGCATACCGTTGTAATCGGGCGAGTTTCTACTTTCAGATGCAACAGAAATTTTGCGGATTGGTCAATCCGTTCGCGAGATATGCCAGTTTGGAAGTAAGAAACGCTTGAGAAACTCAAAATTTTCGCAGTTCTGATGCTCGAAACGAATAACTGGGACGGCCTAGGGGAAAACTATACACACCGTTGTAATCGGGCGAGTTTCTAGTTTCAGAAGCAACAGAAATCATGCGGATTGGTCAATCCGTTCGCGAGATATGGCCGTTTTGATGTAAGAAACGCTTGAGAAACTCAAAATTTTCGCAGTTCTGATGCTCGAAACGAATAACTAGAACCGCCTAGGGGAAAAGTGCGCACACCGTTGTAATCGGGCGAGTTTCTACTTTCAGATGCAACAGAAATCATGCGGATTGGTCAATCCTTTCGCGAGATATGGCCGTTTCGATGTAAGAAACGCTTGAGAAACTCAAATTTTCGCAGTTCTGATGCTCGAAACGAATAACTGGAACGGCGTAGGGGAAAACTATACATACCGTTGTAATCGGGCGAGTTTCTACTTTCAGAAGCAACAGAAATCATGCGGATTGGTCAATCCGTTCGCGAGATATGGCGGTTTTGATGTAAGAAACGCTTGAGAAACTCAAAATTTTCGCAGTTCTGATGCTCGAAACGAATAACTAGAACGGCCTAGGGGAAAAGTGCGCATACCGTTGTAATCGGGCGAGTTTCTACTTTCAGATGCAACAGAAATCATGCGGATTGGTCAATCCGTTCGCGAGATATGGCCGTTTGGATGTAAGAAACGCTTGAGAAACTCAAAATTTGCGCAGTTCTGATGCTCGAAACGAATAACTAGAACGGCCTAGGGGAAAAGTGCGCATACCGTTGTAATCGGGCGAGTTTCTACTTTCAAATGCAACAGAAATTTTGCGGATCGGTCAATCCGTTCGCGAGATATGGCAGTTTGGATGTAAGAAACGCTTGAGAAACTCAATATTTGCTCAGTTCTGATGCTCGAAACGAATAACTAGAACGGCCTAGGGGAAAAGTGCGCATACCGTTGTAATCGGGCGAGTTTCTACTTTCAGAAGCAACAGAAATTTTGCGGATTGGTCAATCCGTTCGCGAGATATTGTAGTTTAGAGGTAAGAAACGCTTGAGAAACTCAAAATTTGCTCAGTTCTGATGCTCGAAACGAATAACTAGAACGGCCTAGGGGAAAAGTACGCATACCGTTGTAATCGGGCGAGTTTCTACTTTCAGATGCAACAGAAATTTTGCGGATTGGTCAATCCGTTCGCGAGATATGCCAGTTTGGATGTAAGAAACGCTTGAGAAACTCAAAATTTTCGCAGTTCTGATGCTCGAAACGAATAACTGGGACGGCCTAGGGGAAAACTATACACACCGTTGTAATCGGGCGAGTTTCTAGTTTCAGAAGCAACAGAAATCATGCGGATTGGCCAATCCGTTCGCGAGATATGGCCGTTTTGATGTAAGAAACGCTTGAGAAACTCAAAATTTTCGCAGTTCTGATGCTCGAAACGAATAACTAGAACCGCCTAGGGGAAAAGTGCGCACACCGTTGTAATCGGGCGAGTTTCTACTTTCAGATGCAACAGGAATCATGCGGATTGGTCAATCCTTTCGCGAGATATGGCCGTTTCGATGTAAGAAACGCTTGAGAAACTCAAAATTTTCGCAGTTCTGATGCTCGAAACGAATAACTGGAACGGCGTAGGGGAAAACTATACATACCGTTGTAATCGGGCGAGTTTCTACTTTCAGAAGCAACAGAAATCATGCGGATTGGTCAATCCGTTCGCGAGATATGGCGGTTTTGATGTAAGAAACGCTTGAGAAACTCAAAATTTTCGCAGTTCTGATGCTCGAAACGAATAACTAGAACGGCCTAGGGGAAAAGTGCGCATACCGTTGTAATCGGGCGAGTTTCTACTTTCAGATGCAACAGAAATCATGCGGATTGGTCAATCCGTTCGCGAGATATGGCCGTTTGGATGTAAGAAACGCTTGAGAAACTCAAAATTTGCGCAGTTCTGATGCTCGAAACGAATAACTAGAACGGCCTAGGGGAAAAGTGCGCATACCGTTGTAATCGGGCGAGTTTCTACTTTCAAATGCAACAGAAATTTTGCGGATCGGTCAATCCGTTCGCGAGATATGGCAGTTTGGATGTAAGAAACGCTTGAGAAACTCAAAATTTTCGCAGTTCTGATGCTCGAAACGAATAACTAGAACCGCCTAGGGGAAAAGTGCGCATACCGTTGTAATCGGGCGAGTTTCTACTTTCAGATGCAACAGAAATCATGCGGATTGGTCAATCCGTTCGCGAGATATGGCCGTTTCGATGTAAGAAACGCTTGAGAAACTCAAAATTTTCGCAGTTCTGATGCTCGAAACGAATAACTGGGACGGCCTAGGGGAAAACTATACACACCGTTGTAATCGGGCGAGTTTCTAGTTTCAGAAGAAACAGAAATCATGCGGATTGGTCAATCCGTTCGCGAGATATGGCGGTTTTGATGTAAGAAACGCTTGAGAAACTCAAAATTTTCGCAGTTCTGATGCTCGAAACGAATAACTAGAACCGCCTAGGGGAAAAGTGCGCATACCGTTGTAATCGGGCGAGTTTCTACTTTCAGATGCAACAGAAATCATGCGGATTGGTCAATCCGTTCGCGAGATATGGCCGTTTCGATGTTAGAAACGCTTGAGAAACTCAAAATTTTCGCAGTTCTGATGCTCGAAACGAATAACTGGGACGGCCTAGGGGAAAACTATACACACCGTTGTAATCGGGCGAGTTTCTAGTTTCAGAAGCAACAGAAATCATGCGGATTGGTCAATCCGTTCGCGAGATATGGCCGTTTTGATGTAAGAAACGCTTGAGAAACTCAAAATTTGCTCAGTTCTGATGCTCGAAACGAATAACTAGAACGGCCTAGGGGAAAAGTACGCATACCGTTGTAATCGGGCGAGTTTCTACTTCAGATGCAACAGAAATTTTGCGGATTGGTCAATCCGTTCGCGAGATATTGTAGTTTGGAGGTAAGAAACGCTTGAGAAACTCAAAATTTGCTCAGTTCTGATGCTCGAAACGAATAACTAGAACGGCCTAGGGGAAAAGTACGCATACCGTTGTAATCGGGCGAGTTTCTACTTTCAGATGCAACGGAAATCATGCGGATTGGTCAATCCGTTCGCGAGATATGGCCGTTTCGATGTAAGAAACGCTTGAGAAACTCAAAATTTTCGCAGTTCTGATGCTCGAAACGAATAACTGGAACGGCGTAGGAGAAAACTATACATACCGTTGTAATCGGGCGAGTTTCTACTTTCAGAAGCAACAGAAATCATGCGGATTGGTCAATCCGTTCGCGAGATATGGCCGTTTTGATGTAAGAAACGCTTGAGAAACTCAAAATTTTCGCAGTTCTGATGCTCGAAACGAATAACTAGAACGGCCTAGGGGAAAAGTGCGCATACCGTTGTAATCGGGCGAGTTTCTACTTTCAGAAGCAACAGAAATTTTGCGGATTGGTCAATCCGTTCGCGAGATATTGTAGTTTAGAGGTAAGAAACGCTTGAGAAACTCAAAATTTGCTCAGTTCTGATGCTCGAAACGAATAACTAGAACGGCCTAGGGGAAAAGTACGCATACCGTTGTAATCGGGCGAGTTTCTACTTTCAGATGCAACAGAAATTTTGCGGATTGGTCAATCCGTTCGCGAGATATGCCAGTTTGGAAGTAAGAAACGCTTGAGAAACTCAAAATTTTCGCAGTTCTGATGCTCGAAACGAATAACTGGGACGGCCTAGGGGAAAACTATACACACCGTTGTAATCGGGCGAATTTCTAGTTTCAGAAGCAACAGAAATCATGCGGATTGGTCAATCCGTTCGCGAGATATGGCCGCTTTGATGTAAGAAACGCTTGAGAAACTCAAAATTTTCGCAGTTCTGATGCTCGAAACGAATAACTAGAACCGCCTAGGGGAAAAGTGCGCACACCGTTGTAATCGGGCGTGTTTCTACTTTCAGATGCAACAGAAATCATGCGGATTGGTCAATCCTTTCGCGAGATATGGCCGTTTCGATGTAAGAAACGCTTGAGAAACTCAAAATTTTCGCAGTTCTGATGCTCGAAACGAATAACTAGAACCGCCTAGGGGAAAAGTGCGCATACCGTTGTAATCGGGCGAGTTTCTACTTTCAGATGCAACAGAAATCATGCGGATTGGTCAATCCTTTCGCGAGATATGGCCGTTTCGATGTAAGAAACGCTTGAGAAACTCAAAATTTTCGCAGTTCTGATGCTCGAAACGAATAACTGGAACGGCGTAGGAGAAAACTATACATACCGTTGTAATCGGGCGAGTTTCTACTTTCAGAAGCAACAGAAATCATGCGGATTGGTCAATCCGTTCGCGAGATATGGCCGTTTTGATGTAAGAAACGCTTGAGAAACTCAAAATTTTCGCAGTTCTGATGCTCGAAACGAATAACTAGAACGGCCTAGGGGAAAAGTGCGCATACCGTTGTAATCGGGCGAGTTTCTACTTTCAGAAGCAACAGAAATTTTGCGGACTGGTCAATCTGTTCGCGAGATATTGTAGTTTAGAGGTAAGAAACGCTTGAGAAACTCAAAATTTGCTCAGTTCTGATGCTCGAAACGAATAACTAGAACGGCCTAGGGGAAAAGTACGCATACCGTTGTAATCGGGCGAGTTTCTACTTTCAGATGCAACAGAAATTTTGCGGATTGGTCAATCCGTTCGCGAGATATGCCAGTTTGGAAGTAAGAAACGCTTGAGAAACTCAAAATTTTCGCAGTTCTGATGCTCGAAACGAATAACTGGGACGGCCTAGGGGAAAACTATACACACCGTTGTAATCGGGCGAGTTTCTAGTTTCAGAAGCAACAGAAATCATGCGGATTGGTCAATCCGTTCGCGAGATATGGCCGTTTTGATGTAAGAAACGCTTGAGAAACTCAAAATTTTCGCAGTTCTGATGCTCGAAACGAATAACTAGAACCGCCTAGGGGAAAAGTGCGCACACCGTTGTAATCGGGCGAGTTTCTACTTTCAGATGCAACAGAAATCATGCGGATTGGTCAATCCTTTCGCGAGATATGGCCGTTTCGATGTAAGAAACGCTTGAGAAACTCAAAATTTTCGCAGTTCTGATGCTCGAAACGAATAACTGGAACGGCGTAGGGGAAAACTATACATACCGTTGTAATCGGGCGAGTTTCTACTTTCAGAAGCAACAGAAATCATGCGGATTGGTCAATCCGTTCGCGAGATATGGCGGTTTTGATGTAAGAAACGCTTGAGAAACTCAAAATTTTCGCAGTTCTGATGCTCGAAACGAATAACTAGAACGGCCTAGGGGAAAAGTGCGCATACCGTTGTAATCGGGCGAGTTTCTACTTTCAGATGCAACAGAAATCATGCGGATTGGTCAATCCGTTCGCGAGATATGGCCGTTTGGATGTAAGAAACGCTTGAGAAACTCAAAATTTGCGCAGTTCTGATGCTCGAAACGAATAACTAGAACGGCCTAGGGGAAAAGTGCGCATACCGTTGTAATCGGGCGAGTTTCTACTTTCAAATGCAACAGAAATTTTGCGGATCGGTCAATCCGTTCGCGAGATATGGCAGTTTGGATGTAAGAAACGCTTGAGAAACTCAAAATTTTCGCAGTTCTGATGCTCGAAACGAATAACTAGAACCGCCTAGGGGAAAAGTGCGCATACCGTTGTAATCGGGCGAGTTTCTACTTTCAGAAGCAACAGAAATCATGCGGATTGGTCAATCCGTTCGCGAGATATGGCGGTTTTGATGTAAGAAACGCTTGAGAAACTCAAAATTTTCGCAGTTCTGATGCTCGAAACGAATAACTAGAACGGCCTAGGGGAAAAGTGCGCATACCGTTGTAATCGGGCGAGTTTCTACTTTCAAATGCAACAGAAATTTTGCGGATCGGTCAATCCGTTCGCGAGATATGGCAGTTTGGATGTAAGAAACGCTTGAGAAACTCAAAATTTTCGCAGTTCTGATGCTCGAAACGAATAACTAGAACCGCCTAGGGGAAAAGTGCGCATACCGTTGTAATCGGGCGAGTTTCTACTTTCAGATGCAACAGAAATCATGCGGATTGGTCAATCCGTTCGCGAGATATGGCCGTTTCGATGTTAGAAACGCTTGAGAAACTCAAAATTTTCGCAGTTCTGATGCTCGAAACGAATAACTGGGACGGCCTAGGGGAAAACTATACACACCGTTGTAATCGGGCGAGTTTCTAGTTTCAGAAGCAACAGAAATCATGCGGATTGGTCAATCCGTTCGCGAGATATGGCCGTTTTGATGTAAGAAACGCTTGAGAAACTCAAAATTTTCGCAGTTCTGATGCTCGAAACGAATAACTAGAACCGCCTAGGGGAAAAGTGCGCAAACCGTTGTAATCGGGCGAGTTTCTACTTTCAGATGCAACAGAAATCATGCGGATTGGTCAATCCTTTCGCGAGATATGGCCGCGTCGATGTAAGAAACGCTTGAGAAACTCAAAATTTTCGCAGTTCTGATGCTCGAAACGAATAACTGGAACGGCGTAGGGGAAAACTATACATACTGTTGTAATCGGGCGAGTTTCTACTTTCAGAAGCAACAGAAATCATGCGGATTGGTCAATCCGTTCGCGAGATATGGCAGTTTGGATGTAAGAAACGCTTGAGAAACTCAAAATTTTCGCAGTTCTGATGCTCGAAACGAATAACTAGAACCGCCTAGGGGAAAAGTGCGCATACCGTTGTAATCGCGCGAGTTTCTACTTTCAAATGCAACAGAAATTTTGCGGATCGGTCAATCCGTTCGCGAGATATGGCAGTTTGGATGTAAGAAACGCTGGAGAAACTCAAAATTTGCTCAGTTCTGATGCTCGAAACGAATAACTAGAACGGCCTAGGGGAAAAGTACGCATACCGTTGTAATCGGGCGAGTTTCTACTTTCAGATGCAACAGAAATTTTGCGGATTGGTCAATCCGTTCGCGAGATATGGCAGTTTGGAAGTAAGAAACGCTTGAGAAACTCAAAATTTGCGCAGTTCTGATGCTCGAAACGAATAACTAGAACGGCCTAGGGGAAAAGTGCGCATACCGTCGCAATCGGGCGAGTTTCTACTTTCAGAAGCAACAGAAATTTTGCGGATTGGTCTATCCGTTCGCGAGATATTGTAGTTTGGAGGTAAGAAACGCTTGAGAAACTCAAAATTTGCTCAGTTCTAATGCTCGAAACGAATAACTAGAACGGCCTAGGGGAAAAGTGCGCATACCGTTGTAATCGGGCGAGTTTCTACTTTCAGATGCAACAGAAATCATGCGGATTGGTCAATCCGTTCGCGAGATATGGCCGTTTGGATGTAAGAAACGCTTGAGAAACTCAAAATTTGCGCAGTTCTGATGCTCGAAACGAATAACTGGGACGGCCTAGGGGAAAACTATACACACCGTTGTAATCGGGCGAGTTTCTAATTTCAGAAGCAACAGAAATCATGCGGATTGGACAATCCGTTCGCGAGATATGGCCGTTTTGATGTAAGAAACGCTTGAGAAACTCAAAATTTTCGCAGTTCTGATGCTCGAAACGAATAACTAGAACCGCCTAGGGGAAAAGTGCGCAAACCGTTGTAATCGGGCGAGTTTCTACTTTCAGATGCAACAGAAATCATGCGGATTGGTCAATCCTTTCGCGAGATATGGCCGCGTCGATGTAAGAAACGCTTGAGAAACTCAAAATTTTCGCAGTTCTGATGCTCGAAACGAATAACTGGAACGGCGTAGGGGAAAACTATACATACTGTTGTAATCGGGCGAGTTTCTACTTTCAGAAGCAACAGAAATAATGCGGATTGGTCAATCCGTTCGCGAGATATGGCAGTTTGGATGTAAGAAACGCTTGAGAAACTCAAAATTTTCGCAGTTCTGATGCTCGAAACGAATAACTAGAACCGCCTAGGGGAAAAGTGCGCATACCGTTGTAATCGCGCGAGTTTCTACTTTCAAATGCAACAGAAATTTTGCGGATCGGTCAATCCGTTCGCGAGATATGGCAGTTTGGATGTAAGAAACGCTTGAGAAACTCAAAATTTTCGCAGTTCTGATGCTCGAAACGAATAACTAGAACCGCCTAGGGGAAAACTATACATACTGTTGTAATCGGGCGAGTTTCTACTTTCAGAAGCAACAGAAATCATGCGGATTGGTCAATCCGTTCGCGAGATATGGCAGTTTGGATGTAAGAAACGCTTGAGAAACTCAAAATTTTCGCAGTTCTGATGCTCGAAACGAATAACTAGAACCGCCTAGGGGAAAAGTGCGCATACCGTTGTAATCGCGCGAGTTTCTACTTTCAGATGCAACAGAAATCATGCGGATTGGTCAATCCGTTCGCGAGATATGGCCGTTTGGATGTAAGAAACGCTTGAGAAACTCAAAATTTGCGCAGTTCTGATGCTCGAAACGAATAACTAGAACGGCCTAGGGGAAAAGTGCGCATACCGTTGTAATCGGGCGAGTTTCTACTTTCAGATGCAACAGAAATCATGCGGATTGTTCAATCCGTTCGCGAGATATGGCCGTTTCGATGTAAGAAACGCTTGAGAAACTCAAAATTTTCGCAGTTCTGATGCTCGAAACGAATAACTGGGACGGCCTAGGGGAAAACTATACACACCGTTGTAATCGGGCGAGTTTCTAGTTTCAGAAGCAACAGAAATCATGCGGATTGGTCAATCCGTTCGCGAGATATGGCCGTTTTGATGTAAGAAACGCTTGAGAAACTCAAAATTTTCGCAGTTCTGATGCTCGAAACGAATAACTAGAACGGCCTAGGGGAAAAGTGCGCATACCGTTGTAATCGGGCGAGTTTCTACTTTCAGATGCAACAGAAATCATGCGGATTGGTCAATCCGTTCGCGAGATATGGCCGTTTGGATGTAAGAAACGCTTGAGAAACTCAAAATTTGCGCAGTTCTGATGCTCGAAACGAATAACTAGAACGGCCTAGGGGAAAAGTGCGCATACCGTTGTAATCGGGCGAGTTTCTACTTTCAAATGCAACAGAAATTTTGCGGATCGGTCAATCCGTTCGCGAGATATGGCAGTTTGGATGTAAGAAACGCTTGAGAAACTCAAAATTTTCGCAGTTCTGATGCTCGAAACGAATAACTAGAACCGCCTAGGGGAAAAGTGCGCATACCGTTGTAATCGGGCGAGTTTCTACTTTCAGAAGCAACAGAAATCATGCGGATTGGTCAATCCGTTCGCGAGATATGGCGGTTTTGATGTAAGAAACGCTTGAGAAACTCAAAATTTTCGCAGTTCTGATGCTCGAAACGAATAACTAGAACGGCCTAGGGGAAAAGTGCGCATACCGTTGTAATCGGGCGAGTTTCTACTTTCAAATGCAACAGAAATTTTGCGGATCGGTCAATCCGTTCGCGAGATATGGCAGTTTGGATGTAAGAAACGCTTGAGAAACTCAAAATTTTCGCAGTTCTGATGCTCGAAACGAATAACTAGAACCGCCTAGGGGAAAAGTGCGCATACCGTTGTAATCGGGCGAGTTTCTACTTTCAGATGCAACAGAAATCATGCGGATTGGTCAATCCGTTCGCGAGATATGGCCGTTTCGATGTTAGAAACGCTTGAGAAACTCAAAATTTTCGCAGTTCTGATGCTCGAAACGAATAACTGGGACGGCCTAGGGGAAAACTATACACACCGTTGTAATCGGGCGAGTTTCTAGTTTCAGAAGCAACAGAAATCATGCGGATTGGTCAATCCGTTCGCGAGATATGGCCGTTTTGATGTAAGAAACGCTTGAGAAACTCAAAATTTTCGCAGTTCTGATGCTCGAAACGAATAACTAGAACCGCCTAGGGGAAAAGTGCGCAAACCGTTGTAATCGGGCGAGTTTCTACTTTCAGATGCAACAGAAATCATGCGGATTGGTCAATCCTTTCGCGAGATATGGCCGCGTCGATGTAAGAAACGCTTGAGAAACTCAAAATTTTCGCAGTTCTGATGCTCGAAACGAATAACTGGAACGGCGTAGGGGAAAACTATACATACTGTTGTAATCGGGCGAGTTTCTACTTTCAGAAGCAACAGAAATCATGCGGATTGGTCAATCCGTTCGCGAGATATGGCAGTTTGGATGTAAGAAACGCTTGAGAAACTCAAAATTTTCGCAGTTCTGATGCTCGAAACGAATAACTAGAACCGCCTAGGGGAAAAGTGCGCATACCGTTGTAATCGCGCGAGTTTCTACTTTCAAATGCAACAGAAATTTTGCGGATCGGTCAATCCGTTCGCGAGATATGGCAGTTTGGATGTAAGAAACGCTGGAGAAACTCAAAATTTGCTCAGTTCTGATGCTCGAAACGAATAACTAGAACGGCCTAGGGGAAAAGTACGCATACCGTTGTAATCGGGCGAGTTTCTACTTTCAGATGCAACAGAAATTTTGCGGATTGGTCAATCCGTTCGCGAGATATGGCAGTTTGGAAGTAAGAAACGCTTGAGAAACTCAAAATTTGCGCAGTTCTGATGCTCGAAACGAATAACTAGAACGGCCTAGGGGAAAAGTGCGCATACCGTCGCAATCGGGCGAGTTTCTACTTTCAGAAGCAACAGAAATTTTGCGGATTGGTCTATCCGTTCGCGAGATATTGTAGTTTGGAGGTAAGAAACGCTTGAGAAACTCAAAATTTGCTCAGTTCTAATGCTCGAAACGAATAACTAGAACGGCCTAGGGGAAAAGTGCGCATACCGTTGTAATCGGGCGAGTTTCTACTTTCAGATGCAACAGAAATCATGCGGATTGGTCAATCCGTTCGCGAGATATGGCCGTTTGGATGTAAGAAACGCTTGAGAAACTCAAAATTTGCGCAGTTCTGATGCTCGAAACGAATAACTGGGACGGCCTAGGGGAAAACTATACACACCGTTGTAATCGGGCGAGTTTCTAATTTCAGAAGCAACAGAAATCATGCGGATTGGACAATCCGTTCGCGAGATATGGCCGTTTTGATGTAAGAAACGCTTGAGAAACTCAAAATTTTCGCAGTTCTGATGCTCGAAACGAATAACTAGAACCGCCTAGGGGAAAAGTGCGCAAACCGTTGTAATCGGGCGAGTTTCTACTTTCAGATGCAACAGAAATCATGCGGATTGGTCAATCCTTTCGCGAGATATGGCCGCGTCGATGTAAGAAACGCTTGAGAAACTCAAAATTTTCGCAGTTCTGATGCTCGAAACGAATAACTGGAACGGCGTAGGGGAAAACTATACATACTGTTGTAATCGGGCGAGTTTCTACTTTCAGAAGCAACAGAAATAATGCGGATTGGTCAATCCGTTCGCGAGATATGGCAGTTTGGATGTAAGAAACGCTTGAGAAACTCAAAATTTTCGCAGTTCTGATGCTCGAAACGAATAACTAGAACCGCCTAGGGGAAAAGTGCGCATACCGTTGTAATCGCGCGAGTTTCTACTTTCAAATGCAACAGAAATTTTGCGGATCGGTCAATCCGTTCGCGAGATATGGCAGTTTGGATGTAAGAAACGCTTGAGAAACTCAAAATTTTCGCAGTTCTGATGCTCGAAACGAATAACTAGAACCGCCTAGGGGAAAACTATACATACTGTTGTAATCGGGCGAGTTTCTACTTTCAGAAGCAACAGAAATCATGCGGATTGGTCAATCCGTTCGCGAGATATGGCAGTTTGGATGTAAGAAACGCTTGAGAAACTCAAAATTTTCGCAGTTCTGATGCTCGAAACGAATAACTAGAACCGCCTAGGGGAAAAGTGCGCATACCGTTGTAATCGCGCGAGTTTCTACTTTCAGATGCAACAGAAATCATGCGGATTGGTCAATCCGTTCGCGAGATATGGCCGTTTGGATGTAAGAAACGCTTGAGAAACTCAAAATTTGCGCAGTTCTGATGCTCGAAACGAATAACTAGAACGGCCTAGGGGAAAAGTGCGCATACCGTTGTAATCGGGCGAGTTTCTACTTTCAGATGCAACAGAAATCATGCGGATTGTTCAATCCGTTCGCGAGATATGGCCGTTTCGATGTAAGAAACGCTTGAGAAACTCAAAATTTTCGCAGTTCTGATGCTCGAAACGAATAACTGGGACGGCCTAGGGGAAAACTATACACACCGTTGTAATCGGGCGAGTTTCTAATTTCAGAAGCAACAGAAATCATGCGGATTGGTCAATCCGTTCGCGAGATATGGCCGTTTTGAAGTAAGAAACGCTTGAGAAACTCAAAATTTTCGCAGTTCTGATGCTCGAAACGAATAACTAGAACCGCCTAGGGGAAAAGTGCGCAAACCGTTGTAATCGGGCGAGTTTCTACTTTCAGATGCAACAGAAATCATGCGGATTGGTCAATCCTTTCGCGAGATATGGCCGCGTCGATGTAAGAAACGCTTGAGAAACTCAAAATTTTCGCAGTTCTGATGCTCGAAACGAATAACTGGAACGGCGTAGGGGAAAACTATACATACTGTTGTAATCGGGCGAGTTTCTACTTTCAGAAGCAACAGAAATCATGCGGATTGGTCAATCCGTTCGCGAGATATGGCCGTTTTGATGTAAGAAACGCTTGAGAAACTCAAAATTTTCGCAGTTCTGATGCTCGAAACGAATAACTAGAACGGCCTAGGGGAAAAGTGCGCATACCGTTGTAATCGGGCGAGTTTCTACTTTCAGAAGCAACAGAAATTTTGCGGATTGGTCAATCCGTTCGCGAGATATTGTAGTTTGGAGGTAAGAAACGCTGGAGAAACTCAAAATTTGCTCAGTTCTGATGCTCGAAACGAATAACTAGAACGGCCTAGGGGAAAAGTACGCATACCGTTGTAATCGGGCGAGTTTCTACTTTCAGATGCAATAGAAATTTTGCGGATTGTTCAATCCGTTCGCGAGATATGGCAGTTTGGAAGTAAGAAACGCATGAGAAACTCAAAATTTGCGCAGTTCTGATGCTCCAAACGAATAACTAGAACGGCCTAGGGGAAAAGTGCGCATAGTGTTGTAATCGGGCGAGTTGCTACTTTCAGAAGCAACAGAAATCATGCGGATTGGTCAATCCGTTCGCGAGATATGGCCGTTTTGATGTAAGAAACGCTTGAGAAACTCAAAATTTTCGCAGTTCTGATGCTCGAAACGAATAACTAGAACGGCCTAGGGGAAAAGTGCGCATACCGTCGTAATCGGGCGAGTTTCTACTTTCAGAAGCAACAGAAATTTTGCGGATTGGTCAATCCGTTCGCGAGATATTGTAGTTTGGAGGTAAGAAACGCTTGAGAAACTCAAAATTTGCTCAGTTCTGATGCTCGAAACGAATAACTAGAACGGCCTAGGGGAAAAGTACGCATACCGTTGTAATCGGGCGAGTTTCTACTTTCAGATGCAACAGAAATTTTGCGGATTTGTCAATCCGTTCGCGAGATATTGTAGTTTGGAGGTAAGAAACGCTTGAGAAACTCAAAATTTGCTCAGTTCTGATGCTCGGAACGAATAACTAGAACGGCCTAGGGGAAAAGTACGCATACCGTCGTAATCGGGCGAGTTTCTACTTTCAGATGCAACAGAAATCATGCGGATTGGTCAATCCGTTCGCGAGATATGGCCGTTTCGATGTAAGAAACGCTTGAGAAACTCAAAATTTTCGCAGTTCTGATGCTCGAAACGAATAACTGGGACGGCCTAGGGGAAAACTATACACACCGTTGTAATCGGGCGAGTTTCTAGTTTCAGAAGCAACAGAAATCATGCGGATTGGTCAATCCGTTCGCGAGATATGGCCGTTTTGATGTAAGAAACGCTTGAGAAACTCAAAATTTTCGCAGTTCTGATGCTCGAAACGAATAACTAGAACCGCCTAGGGGAAGAGTGCGCAAACCGTTGTAATCGGGCGAGTTTCTACTTTCAGATGCAACAGAAATCATGCGGATTGGTCAATCCTTTCGCGAGATATGGCCGTTTCGATGTAAGAAACGCTTGAGAAACTCAAAATTTTCGCAGTTGTGATGCTCGAAACGAATAACTAGAACGGCGTAGGGGAAAACTATACATACTGTTGTAATCGGGCGAGTTTCTACTTTCAGAAGCAACAGAAATCATGCGGATTGGTCAATCCGTTCGCGAGATATGGCCGTTTTGATGTAAGAAACGCTTGAGAAACTCAAAATTTTCGCAGTTCTGATGCTCGAAACGAATAACTAGAACGGCCTAGGGGAAAAGTGCGCATACCGTTGTAATCGGGCGAGTTTCTACTTTCAGAAGCAACAGAAATTTTGCGGATTGGTCAATCCGTTCGCGAGATATTGTAGTTTGGAGGTAAGAAACGCTGGAGAAACTCAAAATTTGCTCAGTTCTGATGCTCGAAACGAATAACTAGAACGGCCTAGGGGAAAAGTACGCATACCGTTGTAATCGGGCGAGTTTCTACTTTCAGATGCAACAGAAATTTTGCGGATTGGTCAATCCGTTCGCGAGATATGGCAGTTTGGAAGTAAGAAACGCTTGAGAAACTCAAAATTTGCGCAGTTCTGATGCTCGAAACGAATAACTAGAACGGCCTAGGGGAAAAGTGCGCATACCGTTGTAATCGGGCGAGTTGCTACTTTCAGAAGCAACAGAAATCATGCGGATTGGTCAATCCGTTCGCGAGATATGGCCGTTTCGATGTAAGAAACGCTTGAGACACTCAAAATTTTCGCAGTTCTGATGCTCGAAACGAATAACTGGAACGGCGTAGGGGAAAACTATACATACCGTTGTAATCGGGCGAGTTTCTACTTTCAGAAGCAACAGAAATCATGCGGATTTGTCAATCCGTTCGTGAGATATGGCGGTTTTGATGTAAGAAACGCTTGAGAAACTCAAAATTTTCGCAGTTCTGATGCTCGAAACGAATAACTAGTACGGCCTAGGGGAAAAGTGCGCATACCGTTGTAATCGGGCGAGTTTCTACTTTCAAATGCAACAGAAATTTTGCGGATCGGTCAATCCGTTCGCGAGATATGGCAGTTTGGATGTAAGAAACGCTTGAGAAACTCAAAATTTTCGCAGTTCTGATGCTCGAAACGAATAACTAGAACCGCCTAGGGGAAAAGTGCACATACCGTTGTAATCGGGCGAGTTTCTACTTTCAGATGCAACAGAAATCATGCGGATTGGTCAATCCATTCGCGAGATATGGCCGTTTGGATGTAAGAAACGCTTGAGAAACTCAAAATTTGCGCAGTTCTGATGCTCGAAACGAATAACTAGAACGGCCTAGGGGAAAAGTGCGCATACCGTTGTAATCGGGCGAGTTTCTACTTTCAAATGCAACAGAAATTTTGCGGATCGGTCAATCCGTTCGCGAGATATGGCAGTTTGGATGTAAGAAACGCTTGAGAAACTCAAAATTTTCGCAGTTCTGATGCTCGAAACGAATAACTAGAACGGCCTAGGGGAAAAGTGCGCATACCGTTGTAATCGGGCGAGTTTCTACTTTCAGATGCAACAGAAATCATGCGGATTGGTCAATCCGTTCGCGAGATATGGCCGTTTCGATGTAAGAAACGCTTGAGAAACTCAAAATTTTCGTAGTTCTGATGCTCGAAACGAATAACTGGGACGGCCTAGGGGAAAACTGTACACACCGTTGTAATCGGGCGAGTTTCTAGTTTCAGAAGCAACAGAAATCATGCGGATTGGTCAATCCGTTCGCGAGATATGGCCGTTTTGATGTAAGAAACGCTTGAGAAACTCAAAATTTTCGCAGTTCTGATGCTCGAAACGAATAACTAGAACCGCCTAGGGGAAAAGTGCGCAAACCGTTGTAATCGGGCTAGTTTCTACTTTCAGATGCAACAGAAATCATGCGGATTGGTCAATCCTTTCGCGAGATATGGCCGTTTCGATGTAGGAAACGCTTGAGAAACTCAAAATTTTCGCAGTTCTGATGCTCGAAACGAATAACTGGAACGGCGTAGGGGAAAACTATACACACCGTTGTAATCGGGCGAGTTTCTACTTTCAGAAGCAACAGAAATCATGCGGATTGGTCAATCCGTTCGCGAGATATGGCCGTTTTGATGTAAGAAACGCTTGAGAAACTCAAAATTTTCGCAGTTCTGATGCTCGAAACGAATAACTAGAACGGCCTAGGGGAAAAGTGCGCATACCGTTGTAATCGGGCGAGTTTCTACTTTCAGAAGCAACAGAAATTTTGCGGATTGTTCAATCCGTTCGCGAGATATGGCCGTTTGGATGTAAGAAACGCTTGAGAAACTCAAAATTTGCGCAGTTCTGATGCTCAAAACGAATAACTAGAACGGCCTAGGGGAAAAGTGCGCATACCTTTGTAATCGGGCGAGTTTCTACTTTCAGAAGCAAAGAAATTTTGCGGATTGGTCAATCCGTTCGCGAGATATTGTAGTTTGGAAGTAAGAAACGCTTGAGAAACTCAAAATTTGCTCAGTTCTGATGCTCGAAACGAATAACTAGAACGGCCTAGGGGAAAAGTACGCATACCGTTGTAATCGGGCGAGTTTCTACTTTCAGATGCAACAGAAATCATGCGGATTGGTCAATCCGTTCGCGAGATATGGCCGTTTCGATGCAAGAAACGCTTGAGAAACTCAAAATTTTCGCAGTTCTGATGCTCGAAACGAATAACTGGGACGGCCTAGGGGAAAACTATACACACCGTTGTAATCGGGCGAGTTTCTAGTTTCAGAAGCAACAGAAATCATGCGGATTGGTCAATCCGTTCGCGAGATATGGCCGTTCTGATGTAAGAAACGCTTGAGAAACTCAAAATTTTCGCAGTTCTGATGCTCGAAACGAATAACTGGAACGGCGTAGGGGAAAACTATACATACCGTTGTAATCGGGCGAGTTTCTACTTTCAGAAGCAAGAGAAATCATGCGGATTGGTCAATCCGTTCGCGAGATATGGCGGTTTTGATGTAAGAAACGCTTGAGAAACTCAAAATTTTCGCAGTTCTGATGCTCGAAACGAATAACTAGAACGGCCTAGGGGAAAAGTGCGCATACCGTTGTAATCGGGCGAGTTTCTACTTTCAGATGCAACAGAAATCATGCGGATTGGTCAATCCGTTCGCGAGATATGGCCGTTTGGATGTAAGAAACGCTTGAGAAACTCAAAATTTGCGCAGTTCTGATGCTCGAAACGAATAACTAGAACGGCCTAGGGGAAAAGTGCGCATACTGTTGTAATCGGGCGAGTTGCTACTTTCAGAAGCAACAGAAATCATGCGGATTGGTCAATCCGTTCGCGAGATATGGCCGTTTTGATGTAAGAAACGCTTGAGAAACTCAAAATTTTCGCAGTTCTGATGCTCGAAACGAATAACTAGAACGGCCTAGGGGAAAAGTGCGCATACCGTCGTAATCGGGCGAGTTTCTACTTTCAGAAGCAACAGAAATTTTGCGGATTGGTCAATCCGTTCGCGAGATATTGTAGTTTGGAGGTAAGAAACGCTTGAGAAACTCAAAATTTGCTCAGTTCTGATGCTCGAAACGAATAACTAGAACGGCCTAGGGGAAAAGTACGCATACCGTTGTAATCGGGCGAGTTTCTACTTTCAGATGCAACAGAAATTTTGCGGATTTGTCAATCCGTTCGCGAGATATTGTAGTTTGGAGGTAAGAAACGCTTGAGAAACTCAAAATTTGCTCAGTTCTGATGCTCGGAACGAATAACTAGAACGGCCTAGGGGAAAAGTACGCATACCGTTGTAATCGGGCGAGTTTCTACTTTCAGATGCAACAGAAATCATGCGGATTGGTCAATCCGTTCGCGAGATATGGCCGTTTCGATGTAAGAAACGCTTGAGAAACTCAAAATTTTCGCAGTTCTGATGCTCGAAACGAATAACTGGGACGGCCTAGGGGAAAACTATACACACCGTTGTAATCGGGCGAGTTTCTAATTTCAGAAGCAACAGAAATCATGCGGATTGGTCAATCCGTTCGCGAGATATGGCCGTTTTGATGTAAGAAACGCTTGAGAAACTCAAAATTTTCGCAGTTCTGATGCTCGAAACGAATAACTAGAACCGCCTAGGGGAAAAGTGCGCAAACCGTTGTAATCGGGCGAGTTTCTACTTTCAGATGCAACAGAAATCATGCGGATTGGTCAATCCTTTCGCGAGATATGGCCGCGTCGATGTAAGAAACGCTTGAGAAACTCAAAATTTTCGCAGTTCTGATGCTCGAAACGAATAACTGGAACGGCGTAGGGGAAAACTATACATACTGTTGTAATCGGGCGAGTTTCTACTTTCAGAAGCAACAGAAATCATGCGGATTGGTCAATCCGTTCGCGAGATATGGCCGTTTTGATGTAAGAAACGCTTGAGAAACTCAAAATTTTCGCAGTTCTGATGCTCGAAACGAATAACTAGAACGGCCTAGGGGAAAAGTGCGCATACCGTTGTAATCGGGCGAGTTTCTACTTTCAGAAGCAACAGAAATTTTGCGGATTGGTCAATCCGTTCGCGAGATATTGTAGTTTGGAGGTAAGAAACGCTGGAGAAACTCAAAATTTGCTCAGTTCTGATGCTCGAAACGAATAACTAGAACGGCCTAGGGGAAAAGTACGCATACCGTTGTAATCGGGCGAGTTTCTACTTTCAGATGCAATAGAAATTTTGCGGATTGGTCAATCCGTTCGCGAGATATTTTAGTTTGGAGGTAAGAAACGCTTGAGAAACTCAAAATTTGCTCAGTTCTGATGCTCGAAACGAATAACTAGAACGGCCTAGGGGAAAAGTACGCATACCGTTGTAATCGGGCGAGTTTCTACTTTCAGATGCAACAGAAATTTTGCGGATTTGTCAATCCGTTCGAGAGATATTGTAGTTTGGAGGTAAGAAACGCTTGAGAAACTCAAAATTTGCTCAGTTCTGATGCTCGGAACGAATAACTAGAACGGCCTAGGGGAAAAGTACGCATACCGTCGTAATCGGGCGAGTTTCTACTTTCAGATGCAACAGAAATCATGCGGATTGGTCAATCCGTTCGCGAGATATGGCCGTTTCGATGTAAGAAACGCTTGAGAAACTCAAAATTTTCGCAGTTCTTATGCTCGAAACGAATAACTGGAACGGCGTATGGGAAAACTATACATACCGTTGTAATCGGGCGAGTTTCTACTTTCAGAAGCAACAGAAATCATGCGGATTGGTCAATCCGTTCGCGAGATATGGCGGTTTTGATGTAAGAAACGCTTGAGAAACTCAAAATTTTCGCAGTTCTGATGCTCGAAACGAATAACTAGAACGGCCTAGGGGAAAAGTGCGCATACCGTTGTAATCGGGCGAGTTTCTACTTTCAGAAGCAACAGAAATTTTGCGGATTGGTCAATCCGTTCGCGAGATATTGTAGTTTGGAGGTAAGCAACGCTGGAGAAACTCAAAATTTGCTCAGTTCTGATGCTCGAAACGAATAACTAGAACGGCCTAGGGGAAAAGTACGCATACCGTTGTAATCGGGCGAGTTTCTACTTTCAAATGCAACAGAAATTTTGCGGATCGGTCAATCCGTTCGCGAGATATGGCAGTTTGGATGTAAGAAACGCTTGAGAAACTCAAAATTTTCGCAGTTCTGATGCTCGAAACGAATAACTAGAACCGCCTAGGGGAAAAGTGCGCAAACCGTTGTAATCGGGCGAGTTTCTACTTTCAGATGCAACAGAAATCATGCGGATTGGTCAATCCTTTCGCGAGATATGGCCGTTTCGATGTAAGAAACGCTTGAGAAACTCAAAATTTTCGCAGTTGTGATGCTCGAAACGAATAACTAGAACGGCGTAGGGGAAAACTATGCATACTGTTGTAATCGGGCGAGTTTCTACTTTCAGAAGCAACAGAAATCATGCGGATTGGTCAATCCGTTCGCGAGATATGGCCGTTTTGATGTAAGAAACGCTTGAGAAACTCAAAATTTTCGCAGTTCTGATGCTCGAAACGAATAACTAGAACGGCCTAGGGGAAAAGTGCGCATACCTTTGTAATCGGGCGAGTTTCTACTTTCAGAAGCAACAGAAATTTTGCGGATTGGTCAATCCGTTCGCGAGATATTGTAGTTTGGAGGTAAGAAACGCTGGAGAAACTCAAAATTTGCTCAGTTCTGATGCTCGAAACGAATAACTAGAACGGCCTAGGGGAAAAGTACGCATACCGTTGTAATCGGGCGAGTTTCTACTTTCAGATGCAACAGAAATTTTGCGGATTGGTCAATCCGTTCGCGAGATATGGCAGTTTGGAAGTAAGAAACGCTTGAGAAACTCAAAATTTGCGCAGTTCTGATGCTCGAAACGAATAACTAGAACGGCCTAGGGGAAAAGTGCGCATACCGTTGTAATCGGGCGAGTTGCT
The DNA here is from genome assembly GCF_051014685.1 of Ptiloglossa arizonensis. Lineage (NCBI taxonomy): Eukaryota > Metazoa > Arthropoda > Insecta > Hymenoptera > Colletidae > Ptiloglossa > Ptiloglossa arizonensis. Next base: position 190,614 of record NW_027479097.1, read on the forward strand.
ACTTTCAGAAGCAACAGAAATCATGCGGATTGGTCAATCCGTTCGCGAGATATGGCCGTTTCGATGTAAGAAACGCTTGAGGAACTCAAAATTTTCGCAGTTCTGATGCTCGAAACGAATAACTGGAACGGCGTAGGGGAAAACTATACATACCGTTGTAATCGGGCGAGTTTCTACTTTCAGAAGCAACAGAAATCATGCGGATTTGTCAATCCGTTCGCGAGATATGGCGGTTTTGATGTAAGAAACGCTTGAGAAACTCAAAATTTTCGCAGTTCTGATGCTCGAAACGAATAACTAGTACGGCCTAGGGGAAAAGTGCGCATACCGTTGTAATCGGGCGAGTTTCTACTTTCAAATGCAACAGAAATTTTGCGGATCGGTCAATCCGTTCGCGAGATATGGCAGTTTGGATGTAAGAAACGCTTGAGAAACTCAAAATTTTCGCAGTTCTGATGCTCGAAACGAATAACTAGAACCGCCTAGGGGAAAAGTGCACATACCGTTGTAATCGGGCGAGTTTCTACTTTCAGATGCAACAGAAATCATGCGGATTGGTCAATCCATTCGCGAGATATGGCCGTTTGGATGTAAGAAACGCTTGAGAAACTCAAAATTTGCGCAGTTCTGATGCTCGAAACGAATAACTAGAACGGCCTAGGGGAAAAGTGCGCATACCGTTGTAATCGGGCGAGTTTCTACTTTCAAATGCAACAGAAATTTTGCGGATCGGTCAATCCGTTCGCGAGATATGGCAGTTTGGATGTAAGAAACGCTTGAGAAACTCAAAATTTTCGCAGTTCTGATGCTCGAAACGAATAACTAGAACGGCCTAGGGGAAAAGTGCGCATACCGTTGTAATCGGGCGAGTTTCTACTTTCAGATGCAACAGAAATCATGCGGATTGGTCAATCCGTTCGCGAGATATGGCCGTTTCGATGTAAGAAACGCTTGAGAAACTCAAAATTTTCGTAGTTCTGATGCTCGAAACGAATAACTGGGACGGCCTAGGGGAAAACTGTACACACCGTTGTAATCGGGCGAGTTTCTAGTTTCAGAAGCAACAGAAATCATGCGGATTGGTCAATCCGTTCGCGAGATATGGCCGTTTTGATGTAAGAAACGCTTGAGAAACTCAAAATTTTCGCAGTTCTGATGCTCGAAACGAATAACTAGAACCGCCTAGGGGAAAAGTGCGCAAACCGTTGTAATCGGGCGAGTTTCTACTTTCAGATGCAACAGAAATCATGCGGATTGGTCAATCCTTTCGCGAGATATGGCCGTTTCGATGTAGGAAACGCTTGAGAAACTCAAAATTTTCGCAGTTCTGATGCTCGAAACGAATAACTGGAACGGCGTAGGGGAAAACTATACACACCGTTGTAATCGGGCGGGTTTCTACTTTCAGAAGCAACAGAAATCATGCGGATTGGTCAATCCGTTCGCGAGATATGGCCGTTTTGATGTAAGAAACGCTTGAGAAACTCAAAATTTTCGCAGTTCTGATGCTCGAAACGAATAACTAGAACGGCCTAGGGGAAAAGTGCGCATACCGTTGTAATCGGGCGAGTTTCTACTTTCAGAAGCAACAGAAATTTTGCGGATTGTTCAATCCGTTCGCGAGATATGGCCGTTTGGATGTAAGAAACGCTTGAGAAACTCAAAATTTGCGCAGTTCTGATGCTCAAAACGAATAACTAGAACGGCCTAGGGGAAAAGTGCGCATACCTTTGTAATCGGGCGAGTTTCTACTTTCAGAAGCAAAGAAATTTTGCGGATTGGTCAATCCGTTCGCGTGATATTGTAGTTTGGAAGTAAGAAACGCTTGAGAAACTCAAAATTTGCTCAGTTCTGATGCTCGAAACGAATAACTAGAACGGCCTAGGGGAAAAGTACGCATACCGTTGTAATCGGGCGAGTTTCTACTTTCAGATGCAACAGAAATCATGCGGATTGGTCAATCCGTTCGCGAGATATGGCCGTTTCGATGCAAGAAACGCTTGAGAAACTCAAAATTTTCGCAGTTCTGATGCTCGAAACGAATAACTGGGACGGCCTAGGGGAAAACTATACACACCGTTGTAATCGGGCGAGTTTCTAGTTTCAGAAGCAACAGAAATCATGCGGATTGGTCAATCCGTTCGCGAGATATGGCCGTTCTGATGTAAGAAACGCTTGAGAAACTCAAAATTTTCGCAGTTCTGATGCTCGAAACGAATAACTGGAACGGCGTAGGGGAAAACTATACATACCGTTGTAATCGGGCGAGTTTCTACTTTCAGAAGCAACAGAAATCATGCGGATTGGTCAATCCGTTCGCGAGATATGGCGGTTTTGATGTAAGAAACGCTTGAGAAACTCAAAATTTTCGCAGTTCTGATGCTCGAAACGAATAACTAGAACGGCCTAGGGGAAAAGTGCGCATACCGTTGTAATCGGGCGAGTTTCTACTTTCAGATGCAACAGAAATCATGCGGATTGGTCAATCCGTTCGCGAGATATGGCCGTTTGGATGTAAGAAACGCTTGAGAAACTCAAAATTTGCGCAGTTCTGATGCTCGAAACGAATAACTAGAACGGCCTAGGGGAAAAGTGCGCATACTGTTGTAATCGGGCGAGTTGCTACTTTCAGAAGCAACAGAAATCATGCGGATTGGTCAATCCGTTCGCGAGATATGGCCGTTTTGATGTAAGAAACGCTTGAGAAACTCAAAATTTTCGCAGTTCTGATGCTCGAAACGAATAACTAGAACGGCCTAGGGGAAAAGTGCGCATACCGTCGTAATCGGGCGAGTTTCTACTTTCAGAAGCAACAGAAATTTTGCGGATTGGTCAATCCGTTCGCGAGATATTGTAGTTTGGAGGTAAGAAACGCTTGAGAAACTCAAAATTTGCTCAGTTCTGATGCTCGAAACGAATAACTAGAACGGCCTAGGGGAAAAGTACGCATACCGTTGTAATCGGGCGAGTTTCTACTTTCAGATGCAACAGAAATTTTGCGGATTTGTCAATCCGTTCGCGAGATATTGTAGTTTGGAGGTAAGAAACGCTTGAGAAACTCAAAATTTGCTCAGTTCTGATGCTCGGAACGAATAACTAGAACGGCCTAGGGGAAAAGTACGCATACCGTTGTAATCGGGCGAGTTTCTACTTTCAGATGCAACAGAAATCATGCGGATTGGTCAATCCGTTCGCGAGATATGGCCGTTTCGATGTAAGAAACGCTTGAGAAACTCAAAATTTTCGCAGTTCTGATGCTCGAAACGAATAACTGGGACGGCCTAGGGGAAAACTATACACACCGTTGTAATCGGGCGAGTTTCTAATTTCAGAAGCAACAGAAATCATGCGGATTGGTCAATCCGTTCGCGAGATATGGCCGTTTTGATGTAAGAAACGCTTGAGAAACTCAAAATTTTCGCAGTTCTGATGCTCGAAACGAATAACTAGAACCGCCTAGGGGAAAAGTGCGCAAACCGTTGTAATCGGGCGAGTTTCTACTTTCAGATGCAACAGAAATCATGCGGATTGGTCAATCCTTTCGCGAGATATGGCCGCGTCGATGTAAGAAACGCTTGAGAAACTCAAAATTTTCGCAGTTCTGATGCTCGAAACGAATAACTGGAACGGCGTAGGGGAAAACTATACATACTGTTGTAATCGGGCGAGTTTCTACTTTCAGAAGCAACAGAAATCATGCGGATTGGTCAATCCGTTCGCGAGATATGGCCGTTTTGATGTAAGAAACGCTTGAGAAACTCAAAATTTTCGCAGTTCTGATGCTCGAAACGAATAACTAGAACGGCCTAGGGGAAAAGTGCGCATACCGTCGTAATCGGGCGAGTTTCTACTTTCAGAAGCAACAGAAATTTTGCGGATTGGTCAATCCGTTCGCGAGATATTGTAGTTTGGAGGTAAGAAACGCTTGAGAAACTCAAAATTTGCTCAGTTCTGATGCTCGAAACGAATAACTAGAACGGCCTAGGGGAAAAGTACGCATACCGTTGTAATCGGGCGAGTTTCTACTTTCAGATGCAACAGAAATTTTGCGGATTTGTCAATCCGTTCGCGAGATATTGTAGTTTGGAGGTAAGAAACGCTTGAGAAACTCAAAATTTGCTCAGTTCTGATGCTCGGAACGAATAACTAGAACGGCCTAGGGGAAAAGTACGCATACCGTCGTAATCGGGCGAGTTTCTACTTTCAGATGCAACAGAAATCATGCGGATTGGTCAATCCGTTCGCGAGATATGGCCGTTTCGATGTAAGAAACGCTTGAGAAACTCAAAATTTTCGCAGTTCTTATGCTCGAAACGAATAACTGGAACGGCGTATGGGAAAACTATACATACCGTTGTAATCGGGCGAGTTTCTACTTTCAGAAGCAACAGAAATCATGCGGATTGGTCAATCCGTTCGCGAGATATGGCGGTTTTGATGTAAGAAACGCTTGAGAAACTCAAAATTTTCGCAGTTCTGATGCTCGAAACGAATAACTAGAACGGCCTAGGGGAAAAGTACGCATACCGTTGTAATCGGGCGAGTTTCTACTTTCAAATGCAACAGAAATTTTGCGGATCGGTCAATCCGTTCGCGAGATATGGCAGTTTGGATGTAAGAAACGCTTGAGAAACTCAAAATTTCCGCAGTTCTGATGCTCGAAACGAATAACTAGAACCGCCTAGGGGAAAAGTGCGCATACCGTTGTAATCGGGCGAGTTTCTACTTTCAGATGCAACAGAAATCATGCGGATTGGTCAATCCGTTCGCGAGATATGGCCGTTTCGATGTAAGAAACGCTTGAGAAACTCAAAATTTTCGCAGTTCTGATGCTCGAAACGAATAACTGGGACGGCCTAGGGGAAAACTATACACACCGTTGTAATCGGGCGAGTTTCTAGTTTCAGAAGCAACAGAAATCATGCGGATTGGTCAATCCGTTCGCGAGATATGGCCGTTTTGATGTAAGAAACGCTTGAGAAACTCAAAATTTTCGCAGTTCTGATGCTCGAAACGAATAACTAGAACCGCCTAGGGGAAAAGTGCGCAAACCGTTGTAATCGGGCGAGTTTCTACTTTCAGATGCAACAGAAATCATGCGGATTGGTCAATCCTTTCGCGAGATATGGCCGTTTCGATGTAAGAAACGCTTGAGAAACTCAAAATTTTCGCAGTTGTGATGCTCGAAACGAATAACTAGAACGGCGTAGGGGAAAACTATACATACTGTTGTAATCGGGCGAGTTTCTACTTTCAGAAGCAACAGAAATCATGCGGATTGGTCAATCCGTTCGCGAGATATGGCCGTTTTGATGTAAGAAACGCTTGAGAAACTCAAAATTTTCGCAGTTCTGATGCTCGAAACGAATAACTAGAACGGCCTAGGGGAAAAGTGCGCATACCGTTGTAATCGGGCGAGTTTCTACTTTCAGAAGCAACAGAAATTTTGCGGATTGGTCAATCCGTTCGCGAGATATTGTAGTTTGGAGGTAAGAAACGCTGGAGAAACTCAAAATTTGCTCAGTTCTGATGCTCGAAACGAATAACTAGAACGGCCTAGGGGAAAAGTACGCATACCGTTGTAATCGGGCGAGTTTCTACTTTCAGATGCAACAGAAATTTTGCGGATTGGTCAATCCGTTCGCGAGATATGGCAGTTTGGAAGTAAGAAACGCTTGAGAAACTCAAAATTTGCGCAGTTCTGATGCTCGAAACGAATAACTAGAACGGCCTAGGGGAAAAGTGCGCATACCGTTGTAATCGGGCGAGTTGCTACTTTCAGAAGCAACAGAAATCATGCGGATTGGTCAATCCGTTCGCGAGATATGGCCGTTTCGATGTAAGAAACGCTTGAGAAACTCAAAATTTTCGCAGTTCTGATGCTCGAAACGAATAACTGGAACGGCGTAGGGGAAAACTATACATACCGTTGTAATCGGGCGAGTTTCTACTTTCAGAAGCAACAGAAATCATGCGGATTTGTCAATCCGTTCGCGAGATATGGCGGTTTTGATGTAAGAAACGCTTGAGAAACTCAAAATTTTCGCAGTTCTGATGCTCGAAACGAATAACTAGTACGGCCTAGGGGAAAAGTGCGCATACCGTTGTAATCGGGCGAGTTTCTACTTTCAAATGCAACAGAAATTTTGCGGATCGGTCAATCCGTTCGCGAGATATGGCAGTTTGGATGTAAGAAACGCTTGAGAAACTCAAAATTTTCGCAGTTCTGATGCTCGAAACGAATAACTAGAACCGCCTAGGGGAAAAGTGCACATACCGTTGTAATCGGGCGAGTTTCTACTTTCAAATGCATCAGAAATTTTGCGGATCGGTCAATCCGTTCGCGAGATATGGCAGTTTGGATGTAAGAAACGCTTGAGAAACTCAAAATTTTCGCAGTTCTGATGCTCGAAACGAATAACTAGAACGGCCTAGGGGAAAAGTGCGCATACCGTTGTAATCGGGCGAGTTTCTACTTTCAGATGCAACAGAAATCATGCGGATTTGTCAATCCGTTCGCGAGATATGGCCGTTTCGATGTAAGAAACGCTTGAGAAACTCAAAATTTTCGTAGTTCTGATGCTCGAAACGAATAACTGGGACGGCCTAGGGGAAAACTGTACACACCGTTGTAATCGGGCGAGTTTCTAGTTTCAGAAGCAACAGAAATCATGCGGATTGGTCAATCCGTTCGCGAGATATGGCCGTTTTGATGTAAGAAACGCTTGAGAAACTCAAAATTTTCGCAGTTCTGATGCTCGAAACGAATAACTAGAACCGCCTAGGGGAAAAGTGCGCAAACCGTTGTAATCGGGCGAGTTTCTACTTTCAGATGCAACAGAAATCATGCGGATTGGTCAATCCTTTCGCGAGATATGGCCGTTTCGATGTAGGAAACGCTTGAGAAACTCAAAATTTTCGCAGTTCTGATGCTCGAAACGAATAACTGGAACGGCGTAGGGGAAAACTATACACACCGTTGTAATCGGGCGAGTTTCTACTTTCAGAAGTAACAGAAATCATGCGGATTGGTCAATCCGTTCGCGAGATATGGCCGTTTTGATGTAAGAAACGCTTGAGAAACTCAAAATTTTCGCAGTTCTGATGCTCGAAACGAATAACTAGAACGGCCTAGGGGAAAAGTGCGCATACCGTTGTAATCGGGCGAGTTTCTACTTTCAGAAGCAACAGAAATTTTGCGGATTGTTCAATCCGTTCGCGAGATATGGCCGTTTGGATGTAAGAAACGCTTGAGAAACTCAAAATTTGCGCAGTTCTGATGCTCAAAACGAATAACTAGAACGGCCTAGGGGAAAAGTGCGCATACCTTTGTAATCGGGCGAGTTTCTACTTTCAGAAGCAAAGAAATTTTGCGGATTGGTCAATCCGTTCGCGAGATATTGTAGTTTGGAAGTAAGAAACGCTTGAGAAACTCAAAATTTGCTCAGTTCTGATGCTCGAAACGAATAACTAGAACGGCCTAGGGGAAAAGTACGCATACCGTTGTAATCGGGCGAGTTTCTACTTTCAGATGCAACAGAAATCATGCGGATTGGTCAATCCGTTCGCGAGATATGGCCGTTTCGATGCAAGAAACGCTTGAGAAACTCAAAATTTTCGCAGTTCTGATGCTCGAAACGAATAACTGGGACGGCCTAGGGGAAAACTATACACACCGTTGTAATCGGGCGAGTTTCTAGTTTCAGAAGCAACAGAAATCATGCGGATTGGTCAATCCGTTCGCGAGATATGGCCGTTCTGATGTAAGAAACGCTTGAGAAACTCAAAATTTTCGCAGTTCTGATGCTCGAAACGAATAACTGGAACGGCGTAGGGGAAAACTATACATACCGTTGTAATCGGGCGAGTTTCTACTTTCAGAAGCAACAGAAATCATGCGGATTGGTCAATCCGTTCGCGAGATATGGCGGTTTTGATGTAAGAAACGCTTGAGAAACTCAAAATTTTCGCAGTTCTGATGCTCGAAACGAATAACTAGAACGGCCTAGGGGAAAAGTGCGCATATCGTTGTAATCGGGCGAGTTTCTACTTTCAGATGCAACAGAAATCATGCGGATTGGTCAATCCGTTCGCGAGATATGGCCGTTTGGATGTAAGAAACGCTTGAGAAACTCAAAATTTGCGCAGTTCTGATGCTCGAAACGAATAACTAGAACGGCCTAGGGGAAAAGTGCGCATACCTTTGTAATCAGGCGAGTTTCTACTTTCAAATGCAACAGAAATTTTGCGGATCGGTCAATCCGTTCGCGAGATATGGCAGTTTGGATGTAAGAAACGCTTGAGAAACTCTAAATTTTCGCAGTTCTGATGCTCGAAACGAATAACTAGAACCGCCTAGGGGAAAAGTGCGCATACCGTTGTAATCGGGCGAGTTTCTACTTTCAGATGCAATAGAAATCATGCGGATTGGTCAATCCTTTCGCGAGATATGGCCGTTTCGATGTAAGAAACGCTTGAGAAACTCAAAGTTTTCGCAGTTCTGATGCTCGAAACGAATAACTGGAACGGCGTAGGGGAAAACTATACATACCGTTGTAATCGGGCGAGTTTCTACTTTCAGAAGCAACAGAAATCATGCGGATTGGTCAATCCGTTCGCGAGATATGGCGGTTTTGATGTAAGAAACGCTTGAGAAACTCAAAATTTTCGCAGTTCTGATGCTCGAAACGAATAACTAGAACGGCCTAGGGGAAAAGTGCGCATACCGTTGTAATCGGGCGAGTTTCTACTTTCAGATGCAACAGAAATCATGCGGATTGGTCAATCCGTTCGCGAGATATGGCCGTTTCGATGTAAGAAACGCTTGAGAAACTCAAAATTTTCGCAGTTCTGATGCTCGAAACGAATAACTGGGACGGCCTAGGGGAAAACTATACACACCGTTGTAATCGGGCGAGTTTCTAGTTTCAGAAGCAACAGAAATCATGCGGATTGGTCAATCCGTTCGCGAGATATGGCCGTTTTGATGTAAGAAACGCTTGAGAAACTCAAAATTTTCGCAGTTCTGATGCTCGAAACGAATAACTACAACCGCCTAGGGGAAAAGTGCGCAAACCATTGTAATCGGGCGAGTTTCTACTTTCAGATGCAACAGAAATCATGCGGATTGGTCAATCCTTTCGCGAGATATGGCCGTTTCGATGTAAGAAACGCTTGAGAAACTCAAAATTTTCGCAGTTCTGATGCTCGAAACGAATAACTGGAACGGCGTAGGGGAAAACTATACACACCGTTGGAATCGGGCGAGTTTCTACTTTCAGAAGCAACAGAAATCATGCGGATTGGTCAATCCGTTCGCGAGATATGGCCGTTTTGATGTAAGAAACGCTTGAGAAACTCAAAATTTTCGCAGTTCTGATGCTCGAAACGAATAACTAGAACGGCCTAGGGGAAAAGTGCGCATACCGTTGTAATCGGGCGAGTTTCTACTTTCAGAAGCAACAGAAATTTTGCGGATTGGTCAATCCGTTCGCGAGATATTGTAGTTTGGAGGTAAGAAACGCTTGAGAAACTCAAAATTTGCTCAGTTCTGATGCTCGAAACGAATAACTAGAACGGCCTAGGGTAAAAGTACGCATACCGCTGTAATCGGGCGAGTTTCTACTTTCAGATGCAACAGAAATTTTGCGGATTGGTCAATCCGTTCGCGAGATATGGCAGTTTGGAAGTAAGAAACGCTTGGGAAACTCAAAATGTGCGCAGTTCTGATGCTCGAAACGAATAACTAGAACGGCCTAGGGGAAAAGTGCGCATACCGTTGTAATCGGGCGAGTTTCTACTTTCAAATGCAACAGAAAGTTTGCGGATCGGTCAATCCGTTCGCGAGATATGGCAGTTTGGATGTAAGAAACGCTTGAGAAACTCAAAATTTTCGCAGTTCTGATGCTCGAAACGAATAACTGGGACGGCCTAGGGGAAAACTAAACACACCGTTGTAATCGGGCGAGTTTCTACTTTCAGATGCAACAGAAATCATGCGGATTGTTCAATCCGTTCGCGAGATATGGCCGTTTGGATGTAAGAAACGCTTGAGAAACTCAAAATTTGCGCAGTTCTGATGCTCGAAACGAATAACTAGAACGGCCTAGGGGAAAAGTTCGCATACCGTTGTAATCGCGCGAGTTTCTACTTTCAGATGCAACAGAAATCATGCGGATTGGTCAATCCGTTCGCGAGATATGGCCGTTTCGATCTAAGAAACGCTTGAGAAACTCAAAGTTTTCGCAGTTCTGATGCTCGAAACGAATAACTGGGACGGCCTAGCGGAAAACTATACACACCGTTGTAATCGGGCGAATTTCTAGTTTCAGAAGCAACAGAAATCATGCGGATTGGTCAATCCGTTCGCGAGGTATGGCCGTTTTGATGTAAGAAATGCTTGAGAAACTCAAAATTTGCGCAGTTCTGATGCTCGAAACGAATAACTAGAACGGCCTAGGGGAAAAGTGCGCATACCGTTGTAATCGGGCGACTTTCTACTTTCAAATGCAACAGAAATTTTGCGGATCGGTCAATCCGATCGCGAGATATGGCAGTTTGGATGTAAGAAACGCTTGAGAAACTCAAAATTTTCGCCGTTCTGATGCTCGAAACGAATAACTAGAACCGCCTAGGGGAAAAGTTCGCATACCGTTGTAATCGCGCGAGTTTCTACTTTCAGATGCAACAGAGATCATGCGGATTGGTCAATCCGTTCGCGAGATATGGCCGTTTCGATCTAAGAAACGCTTGAGAAACTCAAAATTTTCGCAGTTCTGATGCTCGAAACGAATAACTGGGACGGCCTAGCGGAAAACTATACACACCGTTGTAATCGGGCGAATTTCTAGTTTCAGAAGCAACAGAAATCATGCGGATTGGTCAATCCGTTCGCGAGGTATGGCCGTTTTGATGTAAGAAATGCTTGAGAAACTCAAAATTTTCGCAGTTCTGATGCTCGAAACGAATAAGTAGAACCGCCTAGGGGAAAAGTGCGCAAACCGTTGTAATCGGGCGAGTTTCTACTTTCAAATGCAACAGAAAGTTTGCGGATCGGTCAATCCGTTCGCGAGATATGGCAGTTTGGATGTAAGAAACGTTTGAGAAACTCAAAATTTTCGCAGTTCTGATGCTCGAAACGAATAACTGGGACGGCCTAGGGGAAAACTAAACACACCGTTGTAATCGGGCGAGATTCTACTTTCAGATGCAACAGAAATCATGCGGATTGTTCAATCCGTTCGCGAGATATGGCCGTTTGGATGTAAGAAACGCTTGAGAAACTCAAAATTTGCGCAGTTCTGATGCTCGAAACGAATAACTAGAACGGCCTAGGAGAAAAGTGCGCATACCGTTGTAATCGGGCGACTTTCTACTTTCAAATGCAACAGAAATTTTGCGGATCGGTCAATCCGTTCGCGAGATATGGCAGTTTGGATGTAAGAAACGCTTGAGAAACTCAAAATTTTCGCCGTTCTGATGCTCGAAACGAATAACTAGAACCGCCTAGGGGAAAAGTTCGCATACCGTTGTAATCGCGCGAGTTTCTACTTTCAGATGCAACAGAAATCATGCGGATTGGTCAATCCGTTCGCGAGATATGGCCGTTTCGATCTAAGAAACGCTTGAGAAACTCAAAATTTTCGCAGTTCTGATGCTCGAAACGAATAACTGGGACGGCCTAGCGGAAAACTATACACACCGTTGTAATCGGGCGAATTTCTAGTTTCAGAAGCAACAGAAATCATGCGGATTGGTCAATCCGTTCGCGAGGTATGGCCGTTTTGATGTAAGAAATGCTTGAGAAACTCAAAATTTTCGCAGTTCTGATGCTCGAAACGAATAACTAGAACCGCCTAGGGGAAAAGTGCGCAAACCGTTGTAATCGGGCGAGTTTCTACTTTCAGATGCAACAGAAATCATGCGGATTGGTCAATCCTTTCGCGAGATATGGCCGTTTCGATGTAAGAAACGCTTGAGAAACTCAAAATTTTCGCAGTCCTGATGCTCGAAACGAATAACTGGAACGGCGTAGGGGAAAACTATACATACCGTTGTAATCGGGCGAGTTTCTACTTTCAGAAGCAACAGAAATCATGCGGATTGGTCAATCCGTTCGCGAGATATGGCCGTTTTGATGTAAGAAACGCTTGAGAAACTCAAAATTTTCGCCGTTCTGATGCTCGAAACGAATAACTAGAACCGCCTAGGGGAAAAGTTCGCATACCGTTGTAATCGCGCGAGTTTCTACTTTCAGATGCAACAGAAATCATGCGGATTGGTCAATCCGTTCGCGAGATATGGCCGTTTCGATCTAAGAAACGCTTGAGAAACTCAAAATTTTCGCAGTTCTGATGCTCGAAACGAATAACTGGGACGGCCTAGCGGAAAACTATACACACCGTTGTAATCGGGCGAATTTCTAGTTTCAGAAGCAACAGAAATCATGCGGATTGGTCAATCCGTTCGCGAGGTATGGCCGTTTTGATGTAAGAAACGCTTGAGAAACTCAAAATTTTCGCAGTTCTGATGCTCGAAACGAATAACTAGAACCGCCTAGGGGAAAAGTGCGCAAACCGTTGTAATCGGGCGAGTTTCTACTTTCAGATGCAACAGAAATCATGCGGATTGGTCAATCCTTTCGCGAGATATGGCCGTTTCGATGTAAGAAACGCTTGAGAAACTCAAAATTTTCGCAGTCCTGATGCTCGAAACGAATAACTGGAACGGCGTAGGGGAAAACTATACATACCGTTGTAATCGGGCGAGTTTCTACTTTCAGAAGCAACAGAAATCATGCGGATTGGTCAATCCGTTCGCGAGATATGGCCGTTTTGATGTAAGAAGCGCTTGAGAAACTCAAAATTTTCGCAGTTCTGATGCTCGAAACGAATAACTAGAACGGCCTAGGGGAAAAGTGCGCATACCGTTGTAATCGGGCGAGTTTCTACTTTCAGAAGCAACAGAAATTTTGCGGATTGGTCAATCCGTTCGCGAGATATTGTAGTTTGGAGGTAAGAAACGCTTGAGAAACTCAAAATTTGCGCAGTTCTGATGCTCGAAACGAATAACTAGAACGGCCTAGGGGAAAAGTGCGCATACCTTTGTAATCGGGCGAGTTTCTACTTTCAAATGCAACAGAAATTTTGCGGATCGGTCAATCCGTTCGCGAGATATGGCAGTTTGGATGTAAGAAACGCTTGAGAAACTCTAAATTTTCGCCGTTCTGATGCTCGAAACGAATAACTAGAACCGCCTAGGGGAAAAGTTCGCATACCGTTGTAATCGCGCGAGTTTCTACTTTCAGATGCAACAGAAATCATGCGGATTGGTCAATCCGTTCGCGAGATATGGCCGTTTCGATCTAAGAAACGCTTGAGAAACTCAAAATTTTCGCAGTTCTGATGCTCGAAACGAATAACTGGGACGGCCTAGCGGAAAACTATACACACCGTTGTAATCGGGCGAATTTCTAGTTTCAGAAGCAACAGAAATCATGCGGATTGGTCAATCCGTTCGCGAGGTATGGCCGTTTTGATGTAAGAAACGCTTGAGAAACTTAAAATTTTCGCAGTTCTGATGCTCGAAACGAATAACTAGAACCGCCTAGGGGAAAAGTGCGCATACCGTTGTAATCGGGCGAATTTCTACTTTCAGAAGCAACAGAAATTTTGCGGATTGGTCAATCCGTTCGCGAGATATTGTAGTTTGGAGGTAAGAAACGCTTGAGAAACTCAAAATTTGCGCAGTTCTGATGCTCGAAACGAATAACTAGAACGGCCTAGGGGAAAAGTGCGCATACCTTTGTAATCGGGCGAGTTTCTACTTTCAAATGCAACAGAAATTTTGCCGATCGGTCAATCCGTTCGCGAGATATGGCAGTTTGGATGTAAGAAACGCTTGAGAAACTCTAAATTTTCGCAGTTCTGATGCTCGAAACGAATAACTAGAACCGCCTAGGGGAAAAGTGCGCATACCGTTGTAATCGGGCGAGTTTCTACTTTCAGATGCAACAGAAATCATGCGGATTGGTCAATCCTTTCGCGAGATATGGCCGTTTCGATGTAAGAAACGCTTGAGAAACTCAAAGTTTTCGCAGTTCTGATGCTCGAAACGAATAACTGGAACGGCGTAGGGGAAAACTATACATACCGTTGTAATCGGGCGAGTTTCTACTTTCAGAAGCAACAGAAATCATGCGGATTGGTCAATCCGTTCGCGAGATATGGCGGTTTTGATGTAAGAAACGCTTGAGAAACTCAACATTTTCGCAGTTCTGATGCTCGAAACGAATAACTAGAACGGCCTAGGGGAAAAGTGCGCATACCGTTGTAATCGGGCGAGATTCTACTTTCAGATGCAACAGAAATCATGCGGATTGGTCTATCCGTTCGCGAGATATGGCCGTTTCGATGTAAGAAACGCTTGAGAAACTCAAAATTTTCGCAGTTCTGATGCTCGAAACGAATAACTGGGACGGCCTAGGGGAAAACTATACACACCGTTGTAATCGGGCGAGTTTCTAGTTTCAGAAGCAACAGAAATCATGCGGATTGGTCAATCCGTTCGCGAGATATGGCCGTTTTGATGTAAGAAACGCTTGAGAAACTCAAAATTTTCGCAGTTCTGATGCTCGAAACGAATAACTAGAACCGCCTAGGGGAAAAGTGCGCAAACCGTTGTAATCGGGCGAGTTTCTACTTTCAGATGCAACAGAAATCATGCGGATTGGTCAATCCTTTCGCGAGATATGGCCGTTTCGATGTAAGAAACGCTTGAGAAACTCAAAATTTTCGCAGTTCTGATGCTCGAAACGAATAACTGGAACGGCGTAGGGGAAAACTATACACACCGTTGTAATCGGGCGAGTTTCTACTTTCAGAAGCAACAGAAATCATGCGGATTGGTCAATCCGTTCGCGAGATATGGCCGTTTTGATGTAAGAAACGCTTGAGAAACTCAAAATTTTCGCAGTTCTGATGCTCGAAACGAATAACTAGAACGGCCTAGGGGAAAAGTGCGCATACCGTTGTAATCGGGCGAGTTTCTACTTTCAGAAGCAACAGAAATTTTGCGGATTGGTCAATCCGTTCGCGAGATATTGTAGTTTGGAGGTAAGAAACGCTTGAGAAACTCAAAATTTGCTCAGTTCTGATGCTCGAAACGAATAACTAGAACGGCCTAGGGGAAAAGTACGCATACCGCTGTAATCGGGCGAGTTTCTACTTTCAGATGCAACAGAAATTTTGCGGATTGGTCAATCCGTTCGCGAGATATGGCAGTTTGGAAGTAAGAAACGCTTGGGAAACTCAAAATTTGCGCAGTTCTGATGCTCGAAACGAATAACTAGAACGGCCTAGGGGAAAAGTGCGCATACCTTTGTAATCGGGCGAGTTTCTACTTTCAAATGCAACAGAAATCATGCGGATTGGTCAATCCGTTCGCGAGATATGGCGGTTTTGATGTAAGAAACGCTTGAGAAACTCAAAATTTTCGCAGTTCTGATGCTCGAAACGAATAACTAGAACGGCCTAGGGGAAAAGTGCGCATACCGTTGTAATCGGGCGACTTTCTACTTTCAAATGCAACAGAAATTTTGCGGATCGGTCAATCCGTTCGCGAGATATGGCAGTTTGGATGTAAGAAACGCTTGAGAAACTCAAAATTTTCGCCGTTCTGATGCTCGAAACGAATAACTAGAACCGCCTAGGGGAAAAGTTCGCATACCGTTGTAATCGCGCGAGTTTCTACTTTCAGATGCAACAGAAATCATGCGGATTGGTCAATCCGTTCGCGAGATATGGTCGTTTCGATCTAAGAAACGCTTGAGAAACTCAAAATTTTCGCAGTTCTGATGCTCGAAACGAATAACTGGGACGGCCTAGCGGAAAACTATACACACCGTTGTAATCGGGCGAATTTCTAGTTTCAGAAGCAACAGAAATCATGCGGATTGGTCAATCCGCTCGCGAGGTATGGCCGTTTTGATGTAAGAAATGCTTGAGAAACTCAAAATTTTCGCAGTTCTGATGCTCGAAACGAATAACTAGAACCGCCTAGGGGAAAAGTGCGCAAACCGTTGTAATCGGGCGAGTTTCTACTTTCAGATGCAACAGAAATCATGCGGATTGGTCAATCCTTTCGCGAGATATGGCCGTTTCGATGTAAGAAACGCTTGAGAAACTCAAAATTTTCGCAGTCCTGATGCTCGAAACGAATAACTGGAACGGCGTAGGGGAAAACTATACATACCGTTGTAATCGGGCGAGTTTCTACTTTCAGAAGCAACAGAAATCATGCGGATTGGTCAATCCGTTCGCGAGATATGGCCGTTTTGATGTAAGAAACGCTAGAGAAACTCAAAATTTTCGCCGTTCTGATGCTCGAAACGAATAACTAGAACCGCCTAGGGGAAAAGTTCGCATACCGTTGTAATCGCGCGAGTTTCTACTTTCAGATGCAACAGAAATCATGCGGATTGGTCAATCCGTTCGCGAGATATTGTAGTTTGGAGGTAAGAAACGCTGGAGAAACTCAAAATTTGCTCAGTTCTGATGCTCGAAACGAATAACTAGAACGGCCTAGGGGAAAAGTGCGCATACCGTTGTAATCGGGCGAGTTGCTACTTTCAGAAGCAACAGAAATCATGCGGATTGGTCAATCCGTTCGCGAGATATGGCAGTTTGGATGTAAGAAACGCTTGAGAAACTCAAAATTTGCGCAGTTCTGATGCTCGAAACGAATAACTAGAACGGCCTAGGAGAAAAGTGCGCATACCGTTGTAATCGGGCGACTTTCTACTTTCAAATGCAACAGAAATCATGCGGATTGGTCAATCCGTTCGCGAGGTATGGCCGTTTTGATGTAAGAAATGCTTGAGAAACTCAAAATTTTCGCAGTTCTGATGCTCGAAACGAATAACTAGAACCGCCTAGGGGAAAAGTGCGCAAACCGTTGTAATCGGGCGAGTTTCTACTTTCAGATGCAACAGAAATCATGCGGATTGGTCAATCCTTTCGCGAGATATGGCCGTTTCGATGTAAGAAACGCTTGAGAAACTCAAAATTTTCGCAGTCCTGATGCTCGAAACGAATAACTGGAACGGCGTAGGGGAAAACTATACATACCGTTGTAATCGGGCGAGTTTCTACTTTCAGAAGCAACAGAAATCATGCGGATTGCTCAATCCGTTCGCGAGATATGGCCGTTTTGATGTAAGAAACGCTTGAGAAACTCAAAATTTTCGCCGTTCTGATGCTCGAAACGAATAACTAGAACCGCCTAGGGGAAAAGTTCGCATACCGTTGTAATCGCGCGAGTTTCTACTTTCAGATGCAACAGAAATCATGCGGATTGGTCAATCCGTTCGCGAGATATGGCCGTTTCGATCTAAGAAACGCTTGAGAAACTCAAAATTTTCGCAGTTCTGATGCTCGAAACGAATAACTGGGACGGCCTAGCGGAAAACTATACACACCGTTGTAATCGGGCGAATTTCTAGTTTCAGAAGCAACAGAAATCATGCGGATTGGTCAATCCGTTCGCGAGGTATGGCCGTTTTGATGTAAGAAACGCTTGAGAAACTCAAAGTTTTCGCAGTTCTGATGCTCGAAACGAATAACTGGAACGGCGTAGGGGAAAACTATACATACCGTTGTAATCGGGCGAGTTTCTACTTTCAGATGCAACAGAAATCATGCGGATTGGTCAATCCTTTCGCGAGATATGGCCGTTTCGATGTAAGAAACGCTTGAGAAACTCAAAATTTTCGCAGTCCTGATGCTCGAAACGAATAACTGGAACGGCGTAGGGGAAAACTATACATACCGTTGTAATCGGGCGAGTTTCTACTTTCAGAAGCAACAGAAATCATGCGGATTGGTCAATCCGTTCGCGAGATATGGCCGTTTTGATGTAAGAAGCGCTTGAGAAACTCAAAATTTTCGCAGTTCTGATGCTCGAAACGAATAACTAGAACGGCCTAGGGGAAAAGTGCGCATACCGTTGTAATCGGGCGAGTTTCTACTTTCAGAAGCAACAGAAATTTTGCGGATTGGTCAATCCGTTCGCGAGATATTGTAGTTTGGAGGTAAGAAACGCTTGAGAAACTCAAAATTTGCGCAGTTCTGATGCTCGAAACGAATAACTAGAACGGCCTAGGGGAAAAGTGCGCATACCTTTGTAATCGGGCGAGTTTCTACTTTCAAATGCAACAGAAATTTTGCGGATCGGTCAATCCGTTCGCGAGATATGGCAGTTTGGATGTAAGAAACGCTTGAGAAACTCTAAATTTTCGCAGTTCTGATGCTCGAAACGAATAACTAGAACCGCCTAGGGGAAAAGTGCGCATACCGTTGTAATCGGGCGAGTTTCTACTTTCAGATGCAACAGAAATCATGTGGATTGGTCAATCCTTTCGCGAGATATGGCCGTTTCGATGTAAGAAACGCTTGAGAAACTCAAAGTTTTCGCAGTTCTGATGCTCGAAACGAATAACTGGAACGGCGTAGGGGAAAACTATACATACCGTTGTAATCGGGCGAGTTTCTACTTTCAGAAGCAACAGAAATCATGCGGATTGGTCAATCCGTTCGCGAGATATGGCGGTTTTGATGTAAGAAACGCTTGAGAAACTCAAAATTTTCGCAGTTCTGATGCTCGAAACGAATAACTAGAACGGCCTAGGGGAAAAGTGCGCATACCGTTGTAATCGGGCGAGTTTCTACTTTCAGATGCAACAGAAATCATGCGGATTGGTCAATCCGTTCGCGAGATATGGCCGTTTCGATGTAAGAAACGCTTGAGAAACTCAAAATTTTCGCAGTTCTGATGCTCGAAACGAATAACTGGGACGGCCTAGGGGAAAACTATACACACCGTTGTAATCGGGCGAGTTTCTAGTTTCAGAAGCAACAGAAATCATGCGGATTGGTCAATCCGTTCGCGAGATATGGCCGTTTTGATGTAAGAAACGCTTGAGAAACTCAAAATTTTCGCAGTTCTGATGCTCGAAACGAATAACTAGAACCGCCTAGGGGAAAAGTGCGCAAACCGTTGTAATCGGGCGAGTTTCTACTTTCAGATGCAACAGAAATCATGCGGATTGGTCAATCCTTTCGCGAGATATGGCCGTTTCGATGTAAGAAACGCTTGAGAAACTCAAAATTTTCGCAGTCCTGATGCTCGAAACGAATAACTGGAACGGCGTAGGGGAAAACTATACATACCGTTGTAATCGGGCGAGTTTCTACTTTCAGAAGCAACAGAAATCATGCGGATTGGTCAATCCGTTCGCGAGATATGGCCGTTTTGATGTAAGAAGCGCTTGAGAAACTCAAAATTTTCGCAGTTCTGATGCTCGAAACGAATAACTAGAACGGCCTAGGGGAAAAGTGCGCATACCGTTGTAATCGGGCGAGTTTCTACTTTCAGAAGCAACAGAAATTTTGCGGATTGGTCAATCCGTTCGCGAGATATTGTAGTTTGGAGGTAAGAAACGCTTGAGAAACTCAAAATTTGCGCAGTTCTGATGCTCGAAACGAATAACTAGAACGGCCTAGGGGAAAAGTGCGCATACCTTTGTAATCGGGCGAGTTTCTACTTTCAAATGCAACAGAAATTTTGCGGATCGGTCAATCCGTTCGCGAGATATGGCAGTTTGGATGTAAGAAACGCTTGAGAAACTCTAAATTTTCGCAGTTCTGATGCTCGAAACGAATAACTAGAACCGCCTAGGGGAAAAGTGCGCATACCGTTGTAATCGGGCGAGTTTCTACTTTCAGATGCAACAGAAATCATGCGGATTGGTCAATCCTTTCGCGAGATATGGCCGTTTCGATGTAAGAAACGCTTGAGAAACTCAAAGTTTTCGCAGTTCTGATGCTCGAAACGAATAACTGGAACGGCGTAGGGGAAAACTATACATACCGTTGTAATCGGGCGAGTTTCTACTTTCAGAAGCAACAGAAATCATGCGGATTGGTCAATCCGTTCGCGAGATATGGCGGTTTTGATGTAAGAAACGCTTGAGAAACTCAAAATTTTCGCAGTTCTGATGCTCGAAACGAATAACTAGAACGGCCTAGGGGAAAAGTGCGCATACCGTTGTAATCGGGCGAGTTTCTACTTTCAGATGCAACAGAAATCATGCGGATTGGTCAATCCGTTCGCGAGATATGGCCGTTTCGATGTAAGAAACGCTTGAGAAACTCAAAATTTTCGCAGTTCTGATGCTCGAAACGAATAACTGGGACGGCCTAGGGGAAAACTATACACACCGTTGTAATCGGGCGAGTTTCTAGTTTCAGAAGCAACAGAAATCATGCGGATTGGTCAATCCGTTCGCGAGATATGGCCGTTTTGATGTAAGAAACGCTTGAGAAACTCAAAATTTTCGCAGTTCTGATGCTCGAAACGAATAACTAGAACCGCCTAGGGGAAAAGTGCGCAAACCGTTGTAATCGGGCGAGTTTCTACTTTCAGATGCAACAGAAATCATGCGGATTGGTCAATCCTTTCGCGAGATATGGCCGTTTCGATGTAAGAAACGCTTGAGAAACTCAAAATTTTCGCAGTTCTGATGCTCGAAACGAATAACTGGAACGGCGTAGGGGAAAACTATACACACCGTTGTAATCGGGCGAGTTTCTACTTTCAGAAGCAACAGAAATCATGCGGATTGGTCAATCCGTTCGCGAGATATGGCCGTTTTGATGTAAGAAACGCTTGAGAAACTCAAAATTTTCGCAGTTCTGATGCTCGAAACGAATAACTAGAACGGCCTAGGGGAAAAGTGCGCATACCGTTGTAATCGGGCGAGTTTCTACTTTCAGAAGCAACAGAAATTTTGCGGATTGGTCAATCCGTTCGCGAGATATTGTAGTTTGGAGGTAAGAAACGCTTGAGAAACTCAAAATTTGCTCAGTTCTGATGCTCGAAACGAATAACTAGAACGGCCTAGGGGAAAAGTACGCATAGCGCTGTAATCGGGCGAGTTTCTACTTTCAGATGCAACAGAAATTTTGCGGATTGGTCAATCCGTTCGCGAGATATGGCAGTTTGGAAGTAAGAAACGCTTGAGAAACTCAAAATTTGCTCAGTTCTGATGCTCGAAACGAATAACTAGAACGGCCTAGGGGAAAAGTACGCATACCGTTGTAATCGGGCGAGTTTCTACTTTCAGATGCAACAGAAATTTTGCGGATTGGTCAATCCGTTCGCGAGATATGGCGGTTTTGATGTAAGAAACGCTTGAGAAACTCAAAATTTTCGCAGTTCTGATGCTCGAAACGAATAACTAGAACGGCCTAGGGGAAAAGTGCGCATACCGTTGTAATCGGGCGACTTTCTACTTTCAAATGCAACAGAAATTTTGCGGATCGGTCAATCCGTTCGCGAGATATGGCAGTTTGGATGTAAGAAACGCTTGAGAAACTCAAAATTTTCGCCGTTCTGATGCTCGAAACGAATAACTAGAACCGCCTAGGGGAAAAGTTCGCATACCGTTGTAATCGCGCGAGTTTCTACTTTCAGATGCAACAGAAATCATGCGGATTGGTCAATCCGTTCGCGAGATATGGTCGTTTCGATCTAAGAAACGCTTGAGAAACTCAAAATTTTCGCAGTTCTGATGCTCGAAACGAATAACCGGGACGGCCTAGCGGAAAACTATACACACCGTTGTAATCGGGCGAATTTCTAGTTTCAGAAGCAACAGAAATCATGCGGATTGGTCAATCCGCTCGCGAGGTATGGCCGTTTTGATGTAAGAAATGCTTGAGAAACTCAAAATTTTCGCAGTTCTGATGCTCGAAACGAATAACTAGAACCGCCTAGGGGAAAAGTGCGCAAACCGTTGTAATCGGGCGAGTTTCTACTTTCAGATGCAACAGAAATCATGCGGATTGGTCAATCCTTTCGCGAGATATGGCCGTTTCGATGTAAGAAACGCTTGAGAAACTCAAAATTTTCGCAGTCCTGATGCTCGAAACGAATAACTGGAACGGCGTAGGGGAAAACTATACATACCGTTGTAATCGGGCGAGTTTCTACTTTCAGAAGCAACAGAAATCATGCGGATTGGTCAATCCGTTCGCGAGATATGGCCGTTTTGATGTAAGAAACGCTAGAGAAACTCAAAATTTTCGCCGTTCTGATGCTCGAAACGAATAACTAGAACCGCCTAGGGGAAAAGTTCGCATACCGTTGTAATCGCGCGAGTTTCTACTTTCAGATGCAACAGAAATCATGCGGATTGGTCAATCCGTTCGCGGGATATGGCCGTTTCGATCTAAGAAACGCTTGAGAAACTCAAAATTTTCGCAGTTCTGATGCTCGAAACGAATAACTGGGACGGCCTAGCGGAAAACTATACACACCGTTGTAATCGGGCGAATTTCTAGTTTCAGAAGCAACAGAAATCATGCGGATTGGTCAATCCGTTCGCGAGGTATGGCCGTTTTGATGTAAGAAACGCTTGAGAAACTCAAAATTTTCGCAGTTCTGATGCTCGAAACGAATAACTAGAACCGCCTAGGGGAAAAGTGCGCAAACCGTTGTAATCGGGCGAGTTTCTACTTTCAGATGCAACAGAAATCATGCGGATTGGTCAATCCTTTCGCGAGATATGGCCGTTTCGATGTAAGAAACGCTTGAGAAACTCTAAATTTTCGCAGTCCTGATGCTCGAAACGAATAACTGGAACGGCGTAGGGGAAAACTATACATACCGTTGTAATCGGGCGACTTTCTACTTTCAGAAGCAACAGAAATCATGCGGATTGGTCAATCCGTTCGCGAGATATGGCCGTTTTGATGTAAGAAACGCTTGAGAAACTCAAAATTTTCGCAGTTCTGATGCTCGAAACGAATAACTAGAACGGCCTAGGGGAAAAGTGCGCATACCGTTGTAATCGGGCGAGTTTCTACTTTCAGAAGCAACAGAAATTTTGCGGATTGGTCAATCCGTTCGCGAGATATTGTAGTTTGGAGGTAAGAAACGCTTGAGAAACTCAAAATTTGCTCAGTTCTGATGCTCGAAACGAATAACTAGAACGGCCTAGGGGAAAAGTACGCATACCGTTGTAATCGGGCGAGTTTCTACTTTCAGATGCAACAGAAATCATGCGGATTGGTCAATCCGTTCGCGAAATATGGCCGTTTCGATGCAAGAAACGCTTGAGAAACTCAAAATTTTCGCAGTTCTGATGCTCGAAACGAATAACTGGGACGGCCTAGGGGAAAACTATACACACCGTTGTAATCGGGCGAGTTTCTAGTTTCAGAAGCAACAGAAATCATGCGGATTGGTCAATCCGTTCGCGAGATATGGCCGTTCTGATGTAAGAAACGCTTGAGAAACTCAAAATTTTCGCAGTTCTGATGCTCGAAACGAATAACTGGAACGGCCTAGGGGAAAACTACACATCCGTTGTAATCGGGCGAGACTCTACTTTCAGATGCAACAGAAATTTTGCGGATTGGTCAATCCGTTCGCGAGATATGGCAGTTTGGAGGTAAGAAACGCTTGAGAAACTCAAAATTTTCGCAGTTCTGATGCTCGAAACGAATAACTAGTACGGCCTTGGGAAAAGTGCGCATACCGTTGTAATCGGGCGAGTTTCTACTTTCAGATGCAACAGAAATCATGCGGATTGGTCCATCCGATCGCGAGATATGGCCGTTTGGATGTAAGAAACGCTTGAGAAACTCAAAATTTTCGCAGTTCTGATGCTCGAAACGAATAACTAGAACCGCCTAGGGGAAAAGTGCGCATACCGTTGTAATCGGGCGAGTTTCTACTTTCAGATGCAACAGAAATGTTGCGGATCGGTCAATCCGTTCGCGAGATGTGGCAGTTTGGATGTAAGAAACTGTTGAGAAACTCAAAATTTTCGCAGTTCTGATGCTCGAAACGAATAACTGGAACGGCCTAGGGGAAAACTACACATCCGTTGTAATCGGGCGAGACTCTACTTTCAGATGCAACAGAAATTTTGCGGATTGGTCAATCCGTTCGCGAGATATGGCAGTTTGGAGGTAAGTAACGCTTGAGAAACTCAAAATTTTCACAGTTCTGATGCTCGAAGCGAATAACTAGTACGGCCTGGGGGAAAAGTGCGCATACCGTTGTAATCGGGCGAGTTTCTACTTTCAGATGCAACAGAAATCATGCGGATTGGTCAATCCGTTCGCGAGATATGGCCGTTTGGATGTAAGAAACGCTTGAGGAACTCAAAATTTACGCAGTTCTGATGCTCGAAACGAATAACTAGAACGGCCTAGGGGAAAAGTGCGCATACCGTTGTAATCGGGCGAGTTTCTACTTTCAAATGCAACAGAAATTTTGCGGATCGGTCAATCCGTTCGCGAGATATGGCAGTTTGGATGTAAGAAACGCTTGAGAAACTCAAAATTTTCGCAGTTCTGATGCTCGAAACGAATAACTAGAACCGCCTAGGGGAAAAGTGCGCATACCATTGTAATCGGGCGAGTTTCTACTTTCAGATGCAACAGAAATCATGCGGATTGGTCAATCCGTTCGCGAGATATGGCCGTTTCGATGTAAGAAACGCTTGAGAAACTCAAAATTTTCGCAGTTCTGATGCTCCAAACGAATAACTGGGACGGCCTAGGGGAAAACTATACACACCGTTGTAATCGGGCGAGTTTCTAGTTTCAGAAGCAACAGAAATCATGCGGATTGGTCAATCCGTTCGCGAGATATGGCCGTTTTGATGTAAGACACGCTTGAGAAACTCAAAATTTTCGCAGTTCTGATGCTCGAAACGAATAACTAGAACCGCCTAGGGGAAAAGTGCGCAAACCGTTGTAATCGGGCGAGCTTCTACTTTCAGATGCAACAGAAATCATGCGGATTGGTCAATCCTTTCGCGAGATATGGCCGTTTCGATGTAAGAAACGCTTGAGAAACTCAAAATTTTCGCAGTTCTGATGCTCGAAACGAATAACTGGAACGGCGTAGGGGAAAACTATACATACCGTTGTAATCGGGCGAGTTTCTACTTTCAAATGCAACAGAAATCATGCGGATTGGTCAATCCGTTCGCGAGATATGGCCGTTTTGATGTAAGAAACGCTTGAGAAACTCAAAATTTTCGCAGTTCTGATGCTCGAAACGAATAACTAGAACGGCCTAGGGGAAAAGTGCGCATACCGTTGTAATCGGGCGAGTTTCTACTTTCAGAAGCAACAGAAATTTTGCGGATTGGTCAATCCGTTAGCGAGATATTGTAGTTTGGAGGTAAGAAACGCTTGAGAAACTCAAAATTTGCTCAGTTCTGATGCTCGAAACGAATAACTAGAACGGCCTAGGGGAAAAGTACGCATACCGTTGTAATCGGGCGAGTTTCTACTTTCAGATGCAACAGAAATTTTGCGGATTGGTCAATCCGTTCGCGAGATATTGTAGTTTGGAGGTAAGAAACGCTTGAGAAACTCAAAATTTGCTCAGTTCTGATGCTCGAAACGAATAACTAGAACGGCCTAGAGGAAAAGTACGCATACCGTTGTAATCGGGCGAGTTTCTACTTTCAGATGCAACAGAAATCATGCGGATTGGTCAATCCGTTCGCGAGATATGGCCGTTTCGATGTAAGAAACGCTTGAGAAACTCAAAATTTTCGCAGTTCTGATGCTCGAAACGAATAACTGGGACGGCCTAGGGGAAAACTATACACACCGTTGTAATCGGGCGAGTTTCTAGTTTCAGAAGCAACAGAAATCATGCGGATTGGTCAATCCGTTCGCGAGATATGGCCGTTTTGATGTAAGAAACGCTTGAGAAACTCAAAATTTTCGCAGTTCTGATGCTCGAAACGAATAACTGGAACGGCGTAGGGGAAAACTATACATACCGTTGTAATCGGGCGAGTTTCTACTTTCAGAAGCAACAGAAATCATGCGGATTGGTCAATCCGTTCGCGAGATATGGCCGTTTGGATGTAAGAAACGCTTGAGAAACTCAAAATTTTCGCAGTTCTGATGCTCGAAACGAATAACTGGAACGGCCTAGGGGAAAACTACACATCCGTTGTAATCGGGCGAGAGTCTACTTTCAGATGCAACAGAAATTTTGCGGATTGGTCAATCCGTTCGCGAGATATGGCAGTTTGGAGGTAAGAAACGCTTGAGAAACTCAAAATTTTCGCAGTTCTGATGCTCGAAACGAATAACTGGGACGGCCTAGGGGAAAACTATACACACCGTTGTAATCGGGCGAGTTTCTAGTTTCAGAAGCAACAGAAATCATGCGGATTGGTCAATCCGTTCGCGAGATATGGCCGTTTTGATGTAAGAAACGCTTGAGAAACTCAAAATTTTCGCAGTTCTGATGCTCGAAACGAATAACTAGGACGGCCTAGGGGAAAAGTGCGCATACCGTTGTAATCGGGCGAGTTTCTACTTTCAGAAGCAACAGAAATTTTGCGGATCGGTCAATCCGTTCGCGAGATATGGCAGTTTGGATGTAAGAAACGCTTGAGAAACTCAAAATTTTCGCAGTTCTGATGCTCGAAACGAATAACTAGAACGGCCTAGAGGAAAAGTACGCATACCGTTGTAATCGGGCGAGTTTCTACTTTCAGATGCAACAGAAATCATGCGGATTGGTCAATCCGTTCGCGAGATATGGCCGTTTCGATGTAAGAAACGCTTGAGAAACTCAAAATTTTCGCAGTTCTGATGCTCGAAACGAATAACTGGGACGGCCTAGGGGAAAACTATACACACCGTTGTAATCGGGCGAGTTTCTAGTTTCAGAAGCAACAGAAATCATGCGGATTGGTCAATCCGTTCGCGAGATATGGCCGTTTTGATGTAAGAAACGCTTGAGAAACTCAAAATTTTCGCAGTTCTGATGCTCGAAACGAATAACTGGAACGGCGTAGGGGAAAACTATACATACCGTTGTAATCGGGCGAGTTTCTACTTTCAGAAGCAACAGAAATCATGCGGATTGGTCAATCCGTTCGCGAGATATGGCCGTTTGGATGTAAGAAACGCTTGAGAAACTCAAAATTTTCGCAGTTCTGATGCTCGAAACGAATAACTGGAACGGCCTAGGGGAAAACTACACATCCGTTGTAATCGGGCGAGAGTCTACTTTCAGATGCAACAGAAATTTTGCGGATTGGTCAATCCGTTCGCGAGATATGGCAGTTTGGAGGTAAGAAACGCTTGAGAAACTCAAAATTTTCGCAGTTCTGATGCTCGAAACGAATAACTGGGACGGCCTAGGGGAAAACTATACACACCGTTGTAATCGGGCGAGTTTCTAGTTTCAGAAGCAACAGAAATCATGCGGATTGGTCAATCCGTTCGCGAGATATGGCCGTTTTGATGTAAGAAACGCTTGAGAAACTCAAAATTTTCGCAGTTCTGATGCTCGAAACGAATAACTAGGACGGCCTAGGGGAAAAGTGCGCATACCGTTGTAATCGGGCGAGTTTCTACTTTCAGAAGCAACAGAAATTTTGCGGATCGGTCAATCCGTTCGCGAGATATGGCAGTTTGGATGTAAGAAACGCTTGAGAAACTCAAAATTTTCGCAGTTCTGATGCTCGAAACGAATAACTAGAACCGCCTAGGGGAAAAGTGCGCATACCATTGTAATCGGGCGAGTTTCTACTTTCAGATGCAACAGAAATCATGCGGATTGGTCAATCTGTTCGCGAGATATGGCCGTTTCGATGTAAGAAACGCTTGAGAAACTCAAAATTTTCGCAGTTCTGATGCTCCAAACGAATAACTGGGACGGCCTAGGGGAAAACTATACACACCGTTGTAATCGGGCGAGTTTCTAGTTTCAGAAGCAACAGAAATCATGCGGATTGGTCAATCCGTTCGCGAGATATGGCCGTTTTGATGTAAGACACGCTTGAGAAACTCAAAATTTTCGCAGTTCTGATGCTCGAAACGAATAACTAGAACCGCCTAGGGGAAAAGTGCGCAAACCGTTGTAATCGGGCGAGCTTCTACTTTCAGATGCAACAGAAATCATGCGGATTGGTCAATCCTTTCGCGAGATAAGGCCGTTTCGATGTAAGAAACGCTTGAGAAACTCAAAATTTTCGCAGTTCTGATGCTCGAAACGAATAACTGGAACGGCGTAGGGGAAAACTATACATACCGTTGTAATCGGGCGAGTTTCTACTTTCAAATGCAACAGAAATCATGCGGATTGGTCAATCCGTTCGCGAGATATGGCCGTTTTGATGTAAGAAACGCTTGAGAAACTCAAAATTTTCGCAGTTCTGATGCTCGAAACGAATAACTAGAACGGCCTAGGGGAAAAGTGCGCATACCGTTGTAATCGGGCGAGTTTCTACTTTCAGAAGCAACAGAAATTTTGCGGATTGGTCAATCCGTTCGCGAGATATTGTAGTTTGGAGGTAAGAAACGCTTGAGAAACTCAAAATTTGCTCAGTTCTGATGCTCGAAACGAATAACTAGTACGGCCTTGGGAAAAGTGCGCATACCGTTGTAATCGGGCGAGTTTCTACTTTCAGATGCAACAGAAATCATGCGGATTGGTCCATCCGTTCGCGAGATATGGCCGTTTGGATGTAAGAAACGCTTGAGAAACTCAAAATTTTCGCAGTTCTGATGCTCGAAACGAATAACTGGAACGGCGTAGGGGAAAACTATACATACCGTTGTAATCGGGCGAGTTTCTACTTTCAGAAGCAACAGAAATCATGCGGATTGGTCAATCCTTTCGCGAGATATGGCCGTTTTGATGTAAGAAACGCTTGAGAAACTCAAAATTTTCGCAGTTCTGATGCTCGAAACGAATAACTAGAACGGCCTAGGGGAAAAGTGCGCATACCGTTGTAATCGGGCGAGTTTCTACTTTCAGAAGCAACAGAAATTTTGCGGATTGGTCAATCCGTTCGCGAGATATTGTAGTTTGGAGGTAAGAAACGCTTGAGAAACTCAAAATTTGCTCAGTTCTGATGCTCGAAACGAATAACTAGAACGGCCTAGGGGAAAATTACGCATACCGTTGTAATCGGGTGAGTTTCTACTTTCAGATGCAACAGAAATTTTGCGGATTGGTCAATCCGTTCGCGAGATATGGCAGTTTGGAAGTAAGAAACGCTTGAGAAACTCAAAATTTTCGCAGTTCTGATGCTCGAAACGAATAACTGGGACGGCCTAGGGGAAAACTATACACACCGTTGTAATCGGGCGAGTTTCTAGTTTCAGAAGCAACAGAAATCATGCGGATTGGTCAATCCGTTCGCGAGATATGGCCGTTTTGATGTAAGAAACGCTTGAGAAACTCAAAATTTTCGCAGTTCTGATGCTCGAAACGAATAACTAGGACGGCCTAGGGGAAAAGTGCGCATACCGTTGTAATCGGGCGAGTTTCTACTTTCAGAAGCAACAGAAATTTTGCGGATCGGTCAATCCGTTCGCGAGATATGGCAGTTTGGATGTAAGAAACGCTTGAGAAACTCAAAATTTTCGCAGTTCTGATGCTCGAAACGAATAACTAGAACCGCCTAGGGGAAAAGTGCGCATACCATTGTAATCGGGCGAGTTTCTACTTTCAGATGCAACAGAAATCATGCGGATTGGTCAATCTGTTCGCGAGATATGGCCGTTTCGATGTAAGAAACGCTTGAGAAACTCAAAATTTTCGCAGTTCTGATGCTCCAAACGAATAACTGGGACGGCCTAGGGGAAAACTATACACACCGTTGTAATCGGGCGAGTTTCTAGTTTCAGAAGCAACAGAAATCATGCGGATTGGTCAATCCGTTCGCGAGATATGGCCGTTTTGATGTAAGACACGCTTGAGAAACTCAAAATTTTCGCAGTTCTGATGCTCGAAACGAATAACTAGAACCGCCTAGGGGAAAAGTGCGCAAACCGTTGTAATCGGGCGAGCTTCTACTTTCAGATGCAACAGAAATCATGCGGATTGGTCAATCCTTTCGCGAGATATGGCCGTTTCGATGTAAGAAACGCTTGAGAAACTCAAAATTTTCGCAGTTCTGATGCTCGAAACGAATAACTGGAACGGCGTAGGGGAAAACTATACATACCGTTGTAATCGGGCGAGTTTCTACTTTCAAATGCAACAGAAATCATGCGGATTGGTCAATCCGTTCGCGAGATATGGCCGTTTTGATGTAAGAAACGCTTGAGAAACTCAAAATTTTCGCAGTTCTGATGCTCGAAACGAATAACTAGAACGGCCTAGGGGAAAAGTGCGCATACCGTTGTAATCGGGCGAGTTTCTACTTTCAGAAGGAACAGAAATTTTGCGGATTGGTCAATCCGTTCGCGAGATATTGTAGTTTGGAGGTAAGAAACGCTTGAGAAACTCAAAATTTGCTCAGTTCTGATGCTCGAAACGAATAACTAGTACGGCCTTGGGAAAAGTGCGCATACCGTTGTAATCGGGCGAGTTTCTACTTTCAGATGCAACAGAAATCATGCGGATTGGTCCATCCGTTCGCGAGATATGGCCGTTTGGATGTAAGAAACGCTTGAGAAACTCAAAATTTTCGCAGTTCTGATGCTCGAAACGAATAACTGGAACGGCGTAGGGGAAAACTATACATACCGTTGTAATCGGGCGAGTTTCTACTTTCAGAAGCAACAGAAATCATGCGGATTGGTCAATCCTTTCGCGAGATATGGCCGTTTTGATGTAAGAAACGCTTGAGAAACTCAAAATTTTCGCAGTTCTGATGCTCGAAACGAATAACTAGAACGGCCTAGGGGAAAAGTGCGCATACCGTTGTAATCGGGCGAGTTTCTAGTTTCAGAAGCAACAGAAATCATGCGGATTGGTCAATCCGTTCGCGAGATATGGCCGTTTTGATGTAAGAAACGCTTGAGAAACTCAAAATTTTCGCAGTTCTGATGCTCGAAACGAATAACTAGGACGGCCTAGGGGAAAAGTGCGCATACCGTTGTAATCGGGCGAGTTTCTACTTTCAGAAGCAACAGAAATTTTGCGGATTGGTCAATCCGTTCGCGAGATATTGTAGTTTGGAGGTAAGAAACGCTTGAGAAACTCAAAATTTGCTCAGTTCTGATGCTCGGAACGAATAACTAGAACGGCCTAGGGGAAAAGTACGCATACCGTTGTAATCGGGCGAGTTTCTACTTTCAGATGTAACAGAAATTTTGCGGATTGGTCAATCCGTTCGCGAGATATGGCAGTTTGGATGTAAGAAACGCTTGAGAAACTCAAAATTTTCGCAGTTCTGATGCTCGAAACGAATGACTAGAACCGCCTAGGGGTAAAGTGCGCATACCGTTGTAATCGGGCGAGTTTCTACTTTCAGATGCAACAGAAATCATGCGGATTGGTCAATCCTTTCGCGAGTTATGGCCGTTTCGATGTAAGAAACGCTTGAGAAACTCAAAATTTTCGCAGTTCTGATGCTCGAAACGAATAACTGGGACGGCCTAGGGGAAAACTATACACACCGTTGTAATCGGGCGAGTTTCTAGTTTCAGAAGCAACAGAAATCATGCGGATTGGTCAATCCGTTCGCGAGATATGGCCGTTTTGATGTAAGAAACGCTTGAGAAACTCAAAATTTTCGCAGTTCTGATGCTCGAAACGAATAACTAGGACGGCCTAGGGGAAAAGTGCGCATACCGTTGTAATCGGGCGAGTTTCTACTTTCAGAAGCAACAGAAATTTTGCGGATTGGTCAATCCGTTCGCGAGATATTGTAGTTTGGAGGTAAGAAACGCTTGAGAAACTCAAAATTTGCTCAGTTCTGATGCTCGGAACGAATAACTAGAACGGCCTAGGGGAAAAGTACGCATACCGTTGTAATCGGGCGAGTTTCTACTTTCAGATGTAACAGAAATTTTGCGGATTGGTCAATCCGTTCGCGAGATATGGCAGTTTGGATGTAAGAAACGCTTGAGAAACTCAAAATTTTCGCAGTTCTGATGCTCGAAACGAATAACTAGAACCGCCTAGGGGTAAAGTGCGCATACCGTTGTAATCGGGCGAGTTTCTACTTTCAGATGCAACAGAAATCATGCGGATTGGTCAATCCTTTCGCGAGTTATGGCCGTTTCGATGTAAGAAACGCTTGAGAAACTCAAAATTTTCGCAGTTCTGATGCTCGAAACGAATAACTGGAACGGCGTAGGGGAAAACTATACATACCGTTGTAATCGGGCGAGTTTCTACTTTCAGAAGCAACAGAAATCATGCGGATTGGTCAATCCGTTCGCGAGATATGGCCGTTTTGATGTAAGAAACGAATGAGAAACTCAAAATTTTCGCAGTTCTGATGCTCGAAACGAATAACTAGAACGGCCTAGGGGAAAAGTGCGCATACCGTTGTAATCGGGCGAGTTTCTACTTTCAGAAGCAACAGAAATTTTGCGGATTGGTTAATCCGTTCGCGAGATATTGTAGTTTGGAGGTAAGAAACGCTTGAGAAACTCAAAATTTGCTCAGTTCTGATGCTCGAAACGAATAACTAGAACGGCCTAGGGAAAGGTACGCATACCGTTGTAATCGGGCGAGTTTCTACTTTCAGATGTAACAGAAATTTTGCGGATTGGTCAATCCGTTCGCGAGATATGGCAGTTTGGAAGTAAGAAACGCTTGAGAAACTCAAAATTTTCGCAGTTCTGATGCTCGAAACGAATAACTGGGACGGCCTAGGGGAAAACTATACACACCGTTGTAATCGGGCGAGTTTCTAGTTTCAGAAGCAACAGAAATCATGCGGATTGGTCAATCCGTTCGCGAGATATGGCCGTTTTGATGTAAGAAACGCTTGAGAAACTCAAAATTTTCGCAGTTCTGATGCTCGAAACGAATAACTGGAACGGCGTAGGGGAAAACTATACATTCCGTTGTAATCGGGCGAGTTTCTACTTTCAGAAGCAACAGAAATCATGCGGATTGGTCAATCCGTTCGCGAGATATGGCCGTTTTGATGTAAGAAACGAATGAGAAACTCAAAATTATCGCAGTTCTGATGCTCGAAACGAATAACTATAACGGCCTAGGGGAAAAGTGCGCATACCGTTGTAATCGGGCGAGTTTCTACTTTCAGAAGCAACAGAAATTTTGCGGATTGGTCAATCCGTTCGCGAGATATTGTAGTTTGGAGGTAAGAAACGCTTGAGAAACTCAAAATTTGCTCAGTTCTGATGCTCGGAACGAATAACTAGAACGGCCTAGGGGAAAAGTACGCATACCGTTGTAATCGGGCGAGTTTCTACTTTCAGATGTAACAGAAATTTTGCGGATTGGTCAATCCGTTCGCGAGATATGGCAGTTTGGATGTAAGAAACGCTTGAGAAACTCAAAATTTTCGCAGTTCTGATGCTCGAAACGAATGACTAGAACCGCCTAGGGGTAAAGTGCGCATACCGTTGTAATCGGGCGAGTTTCTACTTTCAGATGCAACAGAAATCATGCGGATTGGTCAATCCTTTCGCGAGTTATGGCCGTTTCGATGTAAGAAACGCTTGAGAAACTCAAAATTTTCGCAGTTCTGATGCTCGAAACGAATAACTGGGACGGCCTAGGGGAAAACTATACACACCGTTGTAATCGGGCGAGTTTCTAGTTTCAGAAGCAACAGAAATCATGCGGATTGGTCAATCCGTTCGCGAGATATGGCCGTTTTGATGTAAGAAACGCTTGAGAAACTCAAAATTTTCGCAGTTCTGATGCTCGAAACGAATAACTAGGACGGCCTAGGGGAAAAGTGCGCATACCGTTGTAATCGGGCGAGTTTCTACTTTCAGAAGCAACAGAAATTTTGCGGATTGGTCAATCCGTTCGCGAGATATTGTAGTTTGGAGGTAAGAAACGCTTGAGAAACTCAAAATTTGCTCAGTTCTGATGCTCGGAACGAATAACTAGAACGGCCTAGGGGAAAAGTACGCATACCGTTGTAATCGGGCGAGTTTCTACTTTCAGATGTAACAGAAATTTTGCGGATTGGTCAATCCGTTCGCGAGATATGGCAGTTTGGATGTAAGAAACGCTTGAGAAACTCAAAATTTTCGCAGTTCTGATGCTCGAAACGAATAACTAGAACCGCCTAGGGGTAAAGTGCGCATACCGTTGTAATCGGGCGAGTTTCTACTTTCAGATGCAACAGAAATCATGCGGATTGGTCAATCCTTTCGCGAGTTATGGCCGTTTCGATGTAAGAAACGCTTGAGAAACTCAAAATTTTCGCAGTTCTGATGCTCGAAACGAATAACTGGAACGGCGTAGGGGAAAACTATACATACCGTTGTAATCGGGCGAGTTTCTACTTTCAGAAGCAACAGAAATCATGCGGATTGGTCAATCCGTTCGCGAGATATGGCCGTTTTGATGTAAGAAACGAATGAGAAACTCAAAATTTTCGCAGTTCTGATGCTCGAAACGAATAACTAGAACGGCCTAGGGGAAAAGTGCGCATACCGTTGTAATCGGGCGAGTTTCTACTTTCAGAAGCAACAGAAATTTTGCGGATTGGTTAATCCGTTCGCGAGATATTGTAGTTTGGAGGTAAGAAACGCTTGAGAAACTCAAAATTTGCTCAGTTCTGATGCTCGAAACGAATAACTAGAACGGCCTAGGGGAAAGGTACGCATACCGTTGTAATCGGGCGAGTTTCTACTTTCAGATGTAACAGAAATTTTGCGGATTGGTCAATCCGTTCGCGAGATATGGCAGTTTGGAAGTAAGAAACGCTTGAGAAACTCAAAATTTTCGCAGTTCTGATGCTCGAAACGAATAACTGGGACGGCCTAGGGGAAAACTATACACACCGTTGTAATCGGGCGAGTTTCTAGTTTCAGAAGCAACAGAAATCATGCGGATTGGTCAATCCGTTCGCGAGATATGGCCGTTTTGATGTAAGAAACGCTTGAGAAACTCAAAATTTTCGCAGTTCTGATGCTCGAAACGAATAACTGGAACGGCGTAGGGGAAAACTATACATTCCGTTGTAATCGGGCGAGTTTCTACTTTCAGAAGCAACAGAAATCATGCGGATTGGTCAATCCGTTCGCGAGATATGGCCGTTTTGATGTAAGAAACGAATGAGAAACTCAAAATTATCGCAGTTCTGATGCTCGAAACGAATAACTATAACGGCCTAGGGGAAAAGTGCGCATACCGTTGTAATCGGGCGAGTTTCTACTTTCAGAAGCAACAGAAATTTTGCGGATTGGTCAATCCGTTCGCGAGATATTGTAGTTTGGAGGTAAGAAACGCTTGAGAAACTCAAAATTTGCTCAGTTCTGATGCTCGAAACGAATAACTAGAACGGCCTAGGGGAAAAGTACGCATACCGTTGTAATCGGGCGAGTTTCTACTTTCAGATGTAACAGAAATTTTGCGGATTGGTCAATCCGTTCGCGAGATATGGCAGTTTGGAAGTAAGAAACGCTTGAGAAACTCAAAATTTTCGCAGTTCTGATGCTCGAAACGAATAACTGGGACGGCCTAGGGGAAAACTATACACACCGTTGTAATCGGGCGAGTTTCTAGTTTCAGAAGCAACAGAAATCATGCGGATTGGTCAATCCGTTCGCGAGATATGGCCGTTTTGATGTAAGAAACGCTTGAGAAACTCAAAATTTTCGCAGTTCTGATGCTCGAAACGAATAACTAGAACCGCCTAGGGGAAAAGTGCGCATACCGTTGTAATCGGGCGAGTTTCTACTTTCACAAGCAAGAGAAATCATGCGGATTGGTGAATCCGTTCGCGAGATATGGCCGTTTCGATGTAAGAAACGCTTGAGAAACTCAAAATTTTCGCAGTTCTGATGCTCGAAACGAATAACTGGGACGGCCTAGGGGAAAACTATACACACCGTTGTAATCGGGCGAGTTTCTAGTTTCAGAAGCAACAGAAATCATGCGGATTGGTCAATCCGTTCGCGAGATATGGCCGTTTTGATGTAAGAAACGCTTGAGAAACTCAAAATTTTCGCAGTTCTGATGCTCGAAACGAATAACTAGGACGGCCTAGGGGAAAAGTGCGCATACCGTTGTAATCGGGCGAGTTTCTACTTTCAGAAGCAACAGAAATTTTGCGGATTGGTCAATCCGTTCGCGAGATATTGTAGTTTGGAGGTAAGAAACGCTTGAGAAACTCAAAATTTGCTCAGTTCTGATGCTCGAAACGAATAACTAGAACGGCCTAGGGGAAAAGTACGCACACCGTTGTAATCGGGCGAGTTTCTACTTTCAGATGCAACAGAAATTTTGCGGATTGGTCAATCCGTTCGCGAGATATGGCAGTTTGGAAGTAAGAAACGCTTGAGAAACTCAAAATTTGCGCAGTTCTGATGCTCGAAACGAATAACTAGAACGGCCTAGGGGAAAAGTGCGCATACCGTTGTAATCGGGCGAGTTTCTACTTTCAAATGCAACAGAAATTTTGCGGATCGGTCAATCCGTTCGCGAGATATGGCAGTTTGGATGTAAGAAACGCTTGAGAAACTCAAAATTTTCGCAGTTCTGATGCTCGAAACGAATAACTAGAACCGCCTAGGGGAAAAGTGCGCATACCGTTGTAATCGGGCGAGTTTCTAATTTCAGATGCAACAGAAATCATGCGGATTGGTCAATCCGTTCGCGAGATATGGCCGTTTTGATGTAAGAAACGCTTGAGAAACTCAAAATTTTCGCAGTTCTGATGCTCGAAACGAATAACTAGAACCGCCTAGGGGAAAAGTGCGCATACCGTTGTAATCGGGCGAGTTTCTACTTTCACAAGCAAGAGAAATCATGCGGATTGGTGAATCCGTTCGCGAGATATGGCCGTTTCGATGTAAGAAACGCTTGAGAAACTCAAAATTTTCGCAGTTCTGATGCTCGAAACGAATAACTGGGACGGCCTAGGGGAAAACTATACACACCGTTGTAATCGGGCGAGTTTCTAGTTTCAGAAGCAACAGAAATCATGCGGATTGGTCAATCCGTTCGCGAGATATGGCCGTTTTGATGTAAGAAACGCTTGAGAAACTCAAAATTTTCGCAGTTCTGATGCTCGAAACGAATAACTGGAACGGCGTAGGGGAAAACTATACATACCGTTGTAATCGGGCGAGTTTCTACTTTCAGAAGCAACAGAAATCATGCGGATT